>NC_056437.1:61227767-61512767 GCF_018296145.1 Oncorhynchus tshawytscha | reverse complement strand
AAATGAAAGGCAAATAAAATGTCAACTCTTGTGTGCTCAGGAAGGTTAAGTGTTACCAGTGGAGGAAGAATGTGTGCCTTCATGCATCATACAATGTATGCATGTCTCCTCTTCATTAGTGTGTGTTTGTCTAAATCCCCAATATTAGTCTACCGACTATTAATCCCAGCCAATAACAGATGAGACGCATCGATAATCCATCACAGGTCATGAGATGAAACACTCCCTGTGTTATTGTGTGACCTCTGGCGCATGTTAATGACCTCATCGAATGGATCGTATATCACGACAGTAAAAGCCTGAGGTGACACTAAGGCGGCGCCTCCAATGGCACCCTATTCCCTATGAAGAGCACTACTTTTGACCAGGCCTCATAGGGCTCTGGTTAAAAGTACTGCACTATACACTCTTAGGAAAAAAAATGTTTTAAATGTGTTCCTAAAGGGGTCCAGGACCCAGTAGTACTGGGAGGGGTTCAGACCCAGGGCCCTATGGTGTTGAAGGCTGAGCTGTAGTAGATTAAAAGTATTCTTATATAGGTATTCATCTTGTCCAGGTGGGATAGGACAGTGTGCAGGGCGATGGCGATTGTGTCGTCCATGGATCTGTTGGGGTGGTAAGTAAATTGTAGTGGTTCTAGGGTGTTGGGCAAGATGGAGGTGATACGATCCTTAACTAGCCTCTCATAGCACTTTATGGTGACAGAAGTGAGTGGTATTAGGCGATAGTCATTTAGTTCAGTTACCTTCACTTTCTTGGGTAAAGAAACAGTGGTGGACATTTTGAAGCAGGTGGGGACAACAGCCTGGGATATGAAGAGATGAATAGGTCTGTAAACACTCCAGTCAGCTGGTCTGGATGCAGTCTGGGCAAGGGTTAACACACTTAAATGACTTACTCACATCGGCCACGGAGAACGAGAGCACACAGTCCTCGTGAGTGGCGGGGGACTGTGTCGGTGGCTCGATGTTGTTTTCCTCAAAGCGAGTGAAGAAGGTGTTTATCTTGTCCGGGAGCGAGACGTCCGCGACGTCGTCTGGCTTTCTTTTAGAATCCTTGATTGTCTGGAGTCCCTGACACATACGTCTTTTGTCATTCAGAATGACTGCCAGGGTTAGGAACATTGTGAGACTGCCTAAGACATTTCAACTTGAACAACCATTGCTGTAATTGGTGCAAAAAAAATGTTGCTAACTGATTCGATTACTTTAGATCTGTATTCATTTATCTTTGTGCAGCATAGGATTCATCAATCAATCAATGTACATGCAAAAACAAAGATATTAAGAACTATTCTAAAAAGTCTACTTGCAGTAGAGCATGCTGGGAAATATGATCATGGTAATAATTATGGTACAAATATGCCTTTTTAGGGTACCATCATTGTACCTTATGGTGGGTACAAATATGTACTGTACCTTTCATCAGTACATAGCTTTTCTGCTGAGCAAAGGTACAAATCAGTACCATCAAGTTGAGGGTACACAATACGTTTGGAAACAGAAGGGTACTGTATGTTCTTCATACGTTGAGAGTGTGATAATTGTACCTTTTTATATTCAAAATATTGGGTACAAAAATGTACCATCATACTCTTTATCCACACATGTACCCTAAAAGGTACGGAACAGTACCAAGTGGGATCACATGTGTACCTCTGAAGATACATTATGTGTATTTTGACATTTTGGTACCCCAGGGAACAATACCAAACCCTTATTCCTAAGAGTGTAAAGGGAGTATTTGAGACGCAGCCTAACAGCCATCTTTACAGTAAAGGGATAGACACGAATTAACACAGAGCAGTCAGAGCAGTCGGATCGGCTCATTAGACTTGCTAATTGATAAAGCCAATGTGTATGTAATACTAATGCAATACAAGGGGATCAGTCCTTATTTTGTGTGTGTGTGTGTGTGTGTGTGTGTGTGTGTGTGTGTGTGTGTGTGTGTGTGTGTGTGTGTGTGTGTGTGTGTGTGTGTGTGTGTGTATTTTTCTTCACGAGACCATACATATAAAAGAGGCTGGCTGTTTACAACCTGTTATGATGTCCCTAACCACAAGTGTCCTTGGGGTGTATCATGGGTTGACGTGTTGCTGGGGGAATATAACCCGTCTGGACACATATGAGCGCACATACATAAATCCACACACAAAAAATGCGTGTCCGGGCGTGTCCTTGGAACGGACACAGACACACACACTCTCACTTCTTAGCCTGTGAAACACGTCAAACAGCGGCGCAAGGAGGGAGCGCTAGTTGCCTAGGTCAGTGGCACGTAATAACAGACAAGTCTCAATAATAGATGTGATAATTGCCTTTGTCGACTTCTATGCACTCATATTAGTCAAAGTGTCGAGGAGTGTGTGTGTGTGGAGTGTGTGTGTGTGGGTGGGTGTGTGAGGATGAGTGTGTGTGTGTGTGTGTGTGTGTGTGTGTGTGTGTGTGTGTGTGTGTGTGTGTGTGTGTGTGTGTGTGTGTGTGTGTGTGAGGGTGGGTGGGTGTGTGAGGATGAGTGGGTGTGTGTGTGTGTGGGTGGGTGGGTGGGTGGGTGGGTGGGTGGGTGGGGTGTAGCTGGAGGACAATGTGTGAATGAAGTTGCCCCCACTCGAGAGAACAGAAAAGCAACAGCAGCAGCTAGCACAGTTAGCTAATGAGGGAAGGGGAAGACCTGAAGAATATGGAGGAGAGGAAGAAGGGCTTTTTGAAAAAAGTTTCAGAGGAGAGTGAAGTTTTTTTCCGACATCTCATTAAATGAGGTTATATAAGGGTCTTGGTGGAACACAGAGGATGTGGCACTATTTAGATAACGCGCTGTGTAGTTTTATGTCTTGACTAGTCAGTCTGTCATTTGCTTCTGATTGCTCTCAGCTGTCATACGTCAACAGGCCCTAACCATAGCCCTTTGGTATTAGGCCTAATATCATTCTACTCCTGTAATATAAGGCGTTGCAAGTAAAGTATAGGCTTACATTTACGTTACCACTGGTTACAATATCTAATACCACAGCATTGTTGAATACTCGTTTCGGATTGGCTAGAAGCAGAGGTGTGGACTCGAGTCACACAACTTGGATTCGAGTCAGACTCAAATCACAAATATGATGACTTGCAACTCAACTTGACTTTAACACCAATGACTCGTGACTTGACTTGGACTTGAGCCGTATGACTCGACCTGACTTGATACCCTCCACAAGCCCCAATATGAAAAATGATGCCATTAAAAAAAGTGTGCAGCGCATCAACTCTTCATTTAACGGATTACAGTTTGAATCGGACAGCAGCCAATCAAATTGTGCCCGCTGAGAAACAGTTGGCAGTGCAGAGGAATGACGGGCGGGTGAATTCAGACGGAGCCCTTGGAAAGATGATACCCAAAATGATTCCTTTCGGATATTGCAACTTCAAAATATGCGGGAAGAAAATGACAGACGGAGGCGCAACAACTTCCAACTTTGTTTGACATTTGAAGCTGCACAAAGAAAGGTAAGTCGTGGCTCATATAGCCAACAGCCATATCATTCATAACTTTGCTAGTGTAGCATGGCTAACGTTGGCTAACGTAATGTTAAATCAATGAGCCTCCACAATAATGTTATTTATACTGGTAAATCTGTGCTTTAGTACTGTTTTCTTTGACAACTGTGGGATAAATGCACACATTCCGTACATTACCTTGGAAAAATGAACTCCGCAAAGGGACTCTTCTCTGCCTCGTCCCACTGCGTCGTCCATTATTTCCAAGGTGATGTACAGAATGTTGGCGTTTATCTCTTACATATACCATGTGGGACACCATTGGAAAATTTTTAACAAAATTTGACAATCAATACTTTGACCAACCCCGGTCCTTAAAGCTAGAATCCTTAGTTGCAACATCCATTTAGGAATTAATGATATATACCCATTTTGATTATTGTAGTACTTATAAATGCCTCATAAGCTTAGTTCAACTGTCATCCCCCATCAGAAACCAAAATGTAAGCTTTTTTTACTTTACATTTTTACCTTTTTTATCAAGCTCGAGACCCTGGGTCTCGACCCCGCCCTGTGCAACTGGGTACTTGACTTCCTGACGGGCCGCCCCGAGGTGGTGAGGGTAGGCAACAACATCTCCACCCCGCTGATCCTCAACACTGGGGCCCCACAAGGGTGCGTTCTGAGCCCCCTCCTGTACTCCCTGTTCACCCACGACTGCGTGGCCACGCACGCCTCCAACTCAATCATAAAGTTTGCGGACGACACAACAGTGGTAGGCTTGAGGGAACACCCCCCTATCCACATCGATGGAACAGTAGTGGAGAGGGTAGTAAGTTTTAAGTTCCTCGGTGTACACATCACAGACAAACTGAATTGGTCCACCCACACAGACAGCATCGTGAAGAAGGCGCAGCAGCGCCTCTTCAACCTCAGGAGGCTGAAGAAATTCGGCTTATCACCAAAAGCACTCACAAACTTCTACAGATGCACAATCGAGAGCATCCTGTCGGGCTGTATCACCGCCTGGTACGGCAACTGCTCCGCCCACAACCGTAAGGCTCTCCAGAGGGTAGTGAGGTCTGCACAACGCATCACCGGGGGCAAACTACTTGCCCTCCAGGACACCTACACCACCCGATGTCACAGGAAGGCCATAAAGATCATCAAGGACAGCAACCACCCGAGCCACTGCCTGTTCACCCCGCTATCATCCAGAAGGCGAGGTCAGTACAGGTACATCAAAGCTGGGACCGAGAGACTGAAAAACAGCTTCTATCTCAAGGCCATCAGACGGTTAAACAGCCACCACTAACATTGAGTGGCTGCTGCCAACACACTGACTCAACTCCAGCCACTTTAATAATGGGAATTGATGGGAAATGATGTAAAATATATCACTAGCCACTTTAAACAATACTACCTAATATAATGTTCCCTACATTATTCATCTCATATGTATACGTATATACTGCACTCTATATCATCTACTGCATCCTTATGTAATACATGTATCACTAGCCACTTTAACTATGCCACTTTGTTTACATACTCATCTCATATGTATATACTGCACTCAATACCATCTACTGTATCTTGCCTATGCCGCTCTGTACCATCACTCATTCTTATATCTTTATGTACATATTCTTTATCCCCTTACACTTGTGTCTATAAGGTAGTAGTTTTGGAATTGTTAGCTAGATTACTTGTTGGTTATTACTGCATTGTTGGAACTAGAAGCACAAGCATTTCGCTACACTCTAACATCTGCTAACCATGTGTATGTGACAAATAAAATGTGATTTGATTTGATTTATTTAACTAGGCAAGTCAGTTAAGAACAAATTCTTATTTACAATGACGGCCTACATCTGCCAAACCCGGACGACACTGGCACAATTGTGCGCCGCCCCATGGGACTCCCAATCACAGCCGGTTGTGATACGGCCTGGATTTGAACCAGAGTGTCTGTAGTGACACCTCAAGCACTGAGATGCAGTGCCTTAGACCACTGCGCCACTCGGGAGGCTATTGTTTTCTAAACAACATAAATGTAAACAAACACTGTATAGCCTCAAAACATGGTTAAACTATACAACTGATGCCATGGATGGTCAGTCCTTGCATCAATAACTCTTGTCTATGAATTTGAGAGTGGTTACATTTCTCCAGCTCCATCCCCTTAGTTTTTTAGCTGAACAGGGGCGGGGAATAGACTTTATTATTGTTTCAATTAAGGGTTCTAGCTTTAAGGTAACTTCATCTGTATGACAAGGAATAGCAGTGTTAGAGAAGGGATATTAAAATCTGGACCTCATTCCTCCCCTCAGGGACTGATTTAGACTTAGGACCAGGTCGGCGCAATTAATTATCAAGTAGAACAGAAAAACCAGCAGTAGTCCACAAACCTCCAGGATCCGGTTACAACTAAGGTGACTCAAGCTGGTAGCGTAATGTCTCATGTGTGACCTCCATTGTCAAAGTGATGTTTTGACAAATAGACCTGGCGTTTCCCTATGTAGTCAGGACCACTCTTCTGATAGGGACAGTCAACGTGCGGTGTGGCAGACGGCTGCGATTGCCTTTAGTGATGAGGAGTGTGTCAGGAGAATTGAAGTGGAGGGAAAGGAAAGTACAGTGTTCACCTCAACCCTGCTGATTATACCTTTTTTCACCCTCTCCCTACTTCACATAAACTAGTGCCCTCCCTCCCTCAGGTAGTGTAGTTTTGTCTGTGAATAACTAAACTACACTACCTGAGGAGTTAACTAGTGTACATCCAAAATGGCACCCTATTTCCTATATCATTGCTTTTGACCAAAGTCCATCACCCTATAGGGAACAGGGTGCCATTTCAGACACCCAGATTTTTAGAGCGGGAAAGCTTGGATTGGCAATTGGTACATGTCAATCGGGAAGAGGAACAAGTGGATTAATGAATCGATATTCAGAACAGTGCAGGAGCAGGGTTGAGGGGCAACTGTTATCAGCAATATTATTATGAATGATAAAAATCATAACGTAGAAGGAAAATTATAAAAACCGTACCCACACATTCTTAGAAAAAAAAGGTTCCAAAAGGGTTGTTTGGCTGTCCCCATAGGAGAACCCCCACACATACTTGTTTTGGGTTCCATGTAGAATCCTCTTTGGAAAGGGTTCTACATGGAACCTAAATGGGTTCTATCTGGAACCAAAAAGGTTATTCCAGGAAACAAAAAGGGTTCTTCAAAGGGTTCTCCTTTTGGGACAACCGAATAACCCTTTTTACGTTATAGATTGCCCCTTTTTTCTAAGAGTGTATACACACACCCACCCCCCTTGTTCCCCCCGGTAGCAACCTGGTGATTCTGTAGGCAAACAGGCGAATGAACAGACAGCGATGAGCCGTGTACCCTGATGCTCGTCATGGTAACTGGCCGCCGTAGGATCCGTAGCTCTCGCTCTCTTACTCGGGGCGGAGGGGATCGGAGGCTTCTCTCGCTCATCCGAGGAGAGATTGAATAATTAATGGTGGTTATAATTGTGGCAACGAGAGCAGCAGAGAAAGGAGAGCAGGAAACGGCAGTAATGAGAGAATGGAGAGAATGTGGAGACAAACAGGAGACTATAGTTAGTTAGTGCTGCTCTCTTTACTGCTGCTAGGTTGGAATGAACAGGAATGACACACACACACACACATGAACGCGCAAACATACACACACACACACACACACAAGCACACACACAGGATTATCGTGACAAAAGCCTGGTGGAAATAATCATTAGTATTTCATTGTGTTTTGGTGATAATAACCCACACACACACACAACGGAAGAGCAGAAACATTACAGCATTGCTGTCACTTGTCCTCAACTGGCCTACCTGGTTAAATGAAGTTGAAATACATCAAATAAAAATAATCTATAGTAAATCATATATCTTCTACCATTCTAATCCCTTGAAAATCACCTGTATGTCTCTTATCATAGCTCTCTGTCTCACACACACACACACACACACACACACACACTGCTGTACAATCCCTGAACATGTATGTAAATAACATGTATTTACCGAGGAAAGAAATACAGCAACGTAGAGGCACTTCAAGGAAAGGTTCACCCATTTTGAATGTTATATTGTTTTTGTGCATCTTTGAGTGATGTTCTATCGATTCCCTCATTTCATGTTTTAATGTGTATCTGAGTTATTGACGTTCAAGCAGGCAGAAATCCGGCCAGTATGACATAGCACAGTGATAAAGTCGCTCTTACTACACTGGAAGTTAATAGAAATATGTCTTCTAGATGGCAAAAACGTCTGTCATACATGTCAGATTTCAATACTGGCTGATGTCATAACTCGGGAGGATGTCTTTTCTCGAATGAGCCATTGATCATATTTTTGCAATATTACTACCTCGAGAAATGTGTAATTTAACGGAGGGTCTAGCACATTTTTCTTATTTGTCTGCCTCTTTAATCCAGGGTGCATCGCATGGTGCCGTTGCCAGAGATATTATAGAAAGGAGATAGGAATCCACTATGAAGGAACATATAACGTCCCACCCATCAGACTGTCGACCAATTGCGTTCACGTTGTCATGCTGCGTCACGTGGTTGCTAAGCTAATCGTAACGCAATCAAATCTAATCAAATAAAAATGTTGAATGCACCCTTAACCAACGATGCAGTGTTAGGAAAATAGAGTATAAGAATATTTACTAAATAAACTAAAGTTTAAAAAAAAGAAAAAAAGTAACATAATAAAATAACAATAATGAGGCTATATACAGGGGGTGCCGGAACCGAGTCAATGTGTGGGGGTTCAGGTTAGTCGAGGTAATTTGTACATGTAGGTAGGGGTAAAGTGACTATGCATGTATAATAAACAGCGAGTCGTAGCAATGTAAAAACAATGGGAGGGCGTTGCCAATGCAAATAGTCCAGGTGGCCATTTGATGAGTTGGGTGACTGGAGACTTTGACAATTTTTTGGGCCTTCCTCTGACACCGCCTAGTATATCGGTCCTGGATGTCAGGAAGCTTGGCCCCAGTGATGTACTGGGCTGTACACAATACCCACTGTAGTGCCTTACGGTTGGATGCTGAGCAGTTGCCATATCAGGTGGTGATAGAACTGTAGAACTTTTTGAGGATCTGTGGACCCATGCCAAGTTTTTTCAGTCTCCTGAGGGGGAAAAGGTGTTGTCATGCCCTCTTCACGACTGTCTTGGTGTGTTTGGACCATGATGGTTTGTTTGATATGAACACTAAGGTTCTTGAAGCTCTCACCCTGCTCTACTACAGCCTCCTCGATGTGAATGGGGGGCGTGTTTAGCCCACCTTTTCATGTAGTCCATGATCATCTCCTTTGTCTTACTCACATTGAGGGAGAGGTTGTTGTCCTAGCACCACACTGCCAGGTCTCTGACCTCCTCCCTATAGGCTGTCTCATCGTTTTCAGTGATCAGGCCTACCACCGTTGTGTCGTCAAACTTAATGATGGTGATGGAGTCCTGCTTGCCCAAGCAGTCGTGGGTGAACAGGGAGTACATGAGGGGACTAAGCACGCACCCCTGAGCGGCCCTTGTGTTGGGGATCAGCGTAGCAGAAGTGTTGTTGCTTACCCTCAAAGTCAGTGTATATGTTGAGGAACGTGCCTATTTTCCTCAAAAGTATATCATTTCACAATTCCAGCTCATAGAGGGAGCATTGCATTGTGGATTTTGTAGTCGAATTGAGCTGCAACAAATTTCCACCACGATTTTCCATGTTGCTACCAACCTCATTATAAAGCCAAAATGAAACATTTGATCACAAAAATATTGCTCTCGCATTTTAGTGTTATTTAACACTGTAAATTAAAGGAATGAGTGGTTTTGAGTGGATTTTTCTTTAAGGAGACTGCCCGACCCACCCACCCGCCTTCTTCTTCTTCCGGCAGTGTGTGTGTTTGCGTGCGTGCGTGCATGCATGTGTGTGCACGTATGAGACTGTAGTCCCCTAACAAAAGCCTTTGTCGAGCCATTGTTCCTGGTAACGTGCACAGGGTCTGTGTTCCGGGTGATAAGAGGAGAGAGAATAGCACATTCCATTAAATAATATCCCTCGACCTGACACACACGCACACCCCTTATTAGCGTTTATCAATGTCTCGATGCTAGCACCACTGCCGACTGCCCTTATTTTCCACAATGTGTCCGAGACAGCAGGTTTTCTTGTATCAGGCAGTTAAGATGTGCTCAAGATTTGCTTATCACCAAGATGGGAGACCGGGAGAGAAAAGCAAGACAAGATTACCAGGGGGGGAGTGGAGAGAGAGATGGGGAGAGAGGGAGGAGAGAGGGGGGGGACAGAGAGAGAGAAAGAGAGTGTGATAGGGAAAGAGAAAGAGTGTTTAATCTGCCTTTAATTATCAGCTGCTGTTAATGTGGTGACATCAGCAAGCTGGCAGAGGGAGGGAGATTTATCCAAAGATTGCCTAAACGCCAACACCCACATACGAAAGCACACACACACACCCCCATTAAGCTTTCTCTCACCGCCACTGATAAACACACACACGCAACACACACACTCCGAAACACATACTACAGACACACTCCTCTTCCACTATTGTTTTTCCTCATTACCTATGTTAACACCTTCAGTCATTTCGTCTACCCACCAATTATCGACCCTAATCTCCAACACACACACACACACGATCACGTATATCTGTGTAACACAATCGACAATGGACAAACCCTGGATCCATATGATATCCACCCCCAGCAACATTAATTATAGAGTATGAATTAGAGATAGCTGCCAACTCATTGCCATGTGTAGTCCTGTCCTGTTAGTCAAAGCCCTAGTGCTGGGCTCAAGGAGCAATGCACACACACACACACACACACACGGTTAGATGGTTAGAGCACTGGGATAAGGGCCTGGGGTTGACAGATCACACATCGTTCTGAGTGCCCCTCATCTCATGAATATGGTTATGTTGGTAAGCTTCGCCAATGGGCTGGATAAGGGGATTGGGGAGATATCTCTGAATAAATGCACCAAGAGTTATGACAAGGTATACAATAACATCATCGCAAACCCACTATGGCCATTAAATCCCCCACACCCATTCACACGATGTATGCACAGTATTTATTTGAAGAGCAGCTATAGGAAGGACAAGGATGTTCCTTGGGTATGATAATAATAATAAGAATGACAATAATCCTATACGTGTTTTGCAGAATGGTTCTAGCTAATCAGATGTGTGTGGTACCGTATTGCAGCTAGATGTATTGGTGTATGCTGTCTATTGTAGCTACAGTATATGTAGCATATGCTGTGTATTGTAGCTACAGTAGATGTAGTGTATGCTGTCTATTATAACTAGATGTAGATGTAGCATATGCTGTGTATTGTAACTACAGTAGATGTAGCATATGCTGTGTATTGTTGCTACAGTATATGTCGCATATGCTCTGTATTGTAACTACAGTAGATGTAGCGTATGCTATCTATTGTAGCTACAGTAGATGTAGCATATGCTCTGTATTGTAGCTACAGTAGATGTAGCATATGCTGTGTATTGTTGCTACAGTATATGTAGCATATGCTCTGTATTGTAACTACCATAGATGTAGCGTATGCTATCTATTGTAGCTACAGTAGATGTAGCATGTGCTGTCTATTGTAGCTACAGTAGCTGTAGCATGTGCTGTCTATTGTAACTGCAGTAGCTGTAGCATATGCTGTCTATTGTAGCTACAGTAGATGTAGTGTGTGCTGTCTGTTGTAGATAGATGTAGCATATGCTGTCTATTGTAGCTACAGTAGATGTAGCGTATGCTGTCTATTATAACTAGAAATAGATGTAACATATGTTGTCTATTGTAGCTACAGTAGATGTAGCATATGCTGTGTATTGTAGCGACAGTAGATGTAGCATATGCTGTCTATTGTAGCTAGATGTAGTGTATGCTGTGTATTGTAGCTACAGTATATATAGTGTATGCTATTTATTGTAGCTACAGTAGATGTAGCATGTGCTGTCTATTGTAGCTAGATGTAGCGTATGCTGTCTATTGTAGCTAGATGTAGCATATGCTGTCTATTGTAGCTAGATGTAGCGTATGCTATCTATTGTAGCTACAGTAGATGTAGCATGTGTTGTCTATTGTAGCTACAGTAGATGTAGCTTGTGCTGTCTATTGTAACTACAGTAGCTGTAGCATATGCTGTCTATTTTAGCTACAGTAGATGTAGTGTGTGTTGTCTGTTGTAGATAGATGTAGCATATGCTGTCTATTATAACTAGAAGTAGATGTAACATATGTTGTCTATTGTAGCTACAGTCGATGTAGCATAAGCTGTGTATTGTTGCTGCAGTGGATGTAATATCTACAGTAGATGTAGCATATGCTGTGTATTGTAGCTACAGTAGATGTAATATCTACAGTAGATGTAGCATATGCTGTCTATTGTAGCTACAGTAGATGTAGCGTGTGCTGTCTATTGTAACTACAGTAGATGTAGCGTATGCTGTATATTGTAGCTACAGTAGATGTAGTGTGTGCTGTCTGTAGTAGCTAGATGTAGCGTGTGTGGTCTGTTGTAGCTAGATGTAGCATATGCTGTCTATTGTAGCTACAGTAGATGTAGTGTATGCTGTCTATTTTAACTAGATGTAGATGTAGCATATGTTGTCTATTGCAGCTACAGTAGATGCACCTTATGCTGTGTATTGTAGCTACAGTAGATTTAGCGTATGCTGTCTATTGTAGCTACAGTAGATGTAGCGCATGCTGTCTATTGTAGCTACAGTAGATGTAGCATATGCAGTCCATTATCGCTACAGTAGATGCAGCATGTGCTGTCTATTATAGCTACAGTAGATGTAGCGTGTGCTGTCTATTATAGCTACAGTAGATGTAGCGTGTGCTGTCTATTATAGCTACAGTAGATGTAGTGTGTGCTGTCTATTGCAGCTAGATGTAGCATTCTCTCTCTCTCTCTCGCTCTCTCACTCTCTCTCTCTGCAGAAGAGAAATCCAAGGTTTTTGGTCATCTAATATTTCAGTAGCAGGTTGACACAGTAGACCAGTAGAGTCGTTGCTGAATTAATTAGCTCTGAGAATATCTAATTTTCCCAAAAAATTTAATCAGGCACAGAAGCTAACGAACAACTTATGATATGAGCATAAACCTTAGATAAGGGATTGATTGGGGAAAAGAAAGAGAGAAAAGAAGAGAGAGAGAATTGTAGTTTTCTTAGCCTCACACACAGAAACACATTGATTGACTAACTGCACATTAGATACATTCACGTAATAGGCTGGATCCAGTCAGTTTACCAGTGTTTTCCACAAGCACATGGAGTAGCCAGCCAAACAGTTGCCCTCCCGGTTAAGACATTTTTGCCGAACATGCTTTGTTTTGTGGCCTCTGGCACATTCTAATGCTAGATTGTATTTTCAACCAGCAACTATCAAAGAAATAACACTGATCCCATTTTTTCGCACTTTTACAGTCTTCGTTTCATCATCTGTTGTACAATATGATATAAAACACAGGACATTTTTTATTTTGACTGCACTGGGCCTTTAGACATCGTGTAAGAATCTGCTGGCTTCCATGGGCTTCAAGCATCCTTTTAAGAGTAATTTTCTCAGCTATCTGTAATACAGGTATGAATGAAGAATGAAGCAGGTTTTAATCATGGTCTTTGCTACACAGAAAGCAGCAGTTGACTACTCTGTTGTCAACACTTTGATTAAATCAGTAGGCCTAGATCAATATCTTTGGAAATACCTTATAAGGATCATTCGCTTTTAATACAATTGAAACTGATTTACACTATATATATATATATATATATACACAAAAGTATGTGGACAGCCCTACAAATTAGTGGATTCGGCAATTTCAGCCACACCTGTTGCCGATAGGCGTATAAACTCCAGCACACAGCCATGCAATCTCAATAGACGAGCATTGGCAGTAGAATGGCCTTACTGAAGAGCTCAGTGACTTTCAACGTGGCACCATCATAGGATGCCACCTTTTCAACAAGTCAGTTTGTCAAATTTCTGCCCTGCTAGAGCTGCCCCGGTCAACTGTAAGTGCTGTTATTGTGATGTGGAAACGTCTAGGAGCAACAACGGCTCAGCCGTGAAGTGGTAGGACACACAAGCACATGGAACAGGACCGCCGAGTGCTGAATTTCCAAACTACCTCTAGAAGCAACGTCAGCACAAGAACTGTTTGTCGGGGCGACTTGTTGTATTGTTTTGTTGTTTGTCTAGATATTATTCTGGATAGATCCTCAACTAAAGCATCATTGACAAAGTCAGCCAAATGCACTCTATCATTTATGAAAGACTTAAATTTGAAAGACATATGGAGACAGCACCACCCCCAAGATAGGGATTACTCATTCTACTTGTGCCCGCAACTCTCATATCCAGATTGGTTATTTTCTCCTATCAGCACAGGTAACCCATAGAGTTGTGGAAACTGAGTATCAGATCATTCTCCCCTCACACTTTCAATGGCACCTAAACTCAACTCTTTTGAAACAGGCAGAATTTTGTCAATTTATCAGAGACCAAATTATGTTTTTCTGTGAAACAAACTGTCCATCCTCTCCCAATAGTTTTGTACTCTGGGATACATTGAAGGCCTTTCTTAGGGGTCAAATCATTTCCTATACCAAAGGTAATAAAAATAAATACACTGCTGAATTGAATGAATTCGAGAATGAAATCCTATTGTTACAAAAAGAACACCAAAAATGTGTCTCGAAAGAAACATACCGCACATTGGTGAATAAAAAACAAAAAAATAATACCTTAAGTTCTTACAAAACTGAAAAGGCTATTCTTAGAACTAGGCAAAGATATTATGAGTTGGGGGAGAAAACACAACGTCTTGACCTGGCAGATGCTGAGGAGAATTCGAGAACCATCAACTCTATTGAAACACAGAACAGTCAAGTGTCTCACAACCCGGAAGAGATGAATGATTCATTTAAACAATACTATTCTACGTTATACACTTCTGGTGGAACGGAACCAGCAATGAGACACATTTCTGTCTACTATTGAACTACCGCACCTCACACAAGAAGACCAAAATGAACTGGATCGGCCTTTTACAAAAACAGATATCAAAAAGGCACTCCTAGTATAGCAGTATCCTAGTATAGCAGTATCCTAGTATAGCAGTATCCTAGTATAGCAGTATCCTAGTATAGCAGTATTCCTAGTATAGCAGTATCCTAGTATAGCAGTATCCTAGTATAGCAGTATCCTAGTATAGCAGTATCTCTAGACACTGAAAAGGCCTTTGATAGGCTGGAGTGGCCACACCTATTCAAGGTACTTGCTAAATTTAACCTTGGTCCTTCATTTGTCAACTGGGTTAAGACTTTATAGTATAAACCGCAAGGCAAAATCACCGCTAATGGCATGATGTCAGCCACATTCCAACTCTTTAGAGGTAGTAGACAGGGCTGTGCACTTTCCCCGCTCCTTTTTGTGCCATAGAGCCGCTGGCGTAGGCCATGAGAACAGATCCTGGCATAAAGGGCTTTCAGGTGGGCCAGATAACGCATAAGATCTCATTGTTCACAGACAGTATTATTTTGTTCCTCTCTGATCCCGACCGGATCCCTCTCAAAACTACAGACGCTTTTGGGCACATACAGCTCTATGTCAGGTTGCGTAGTCAACATGGACAAAAGTGAAATACTTCCACTGACTCGCTTTGACTATAGCGTCTGAACGGGTCGCCACAGGGGTTCAAATATCTAGGAATCCCAGCCGATAATGACTTAAGACATTTGTACAAGCGTTATCTACTCTGTCTTGGTTCAGAAGGCGGTGGATGACTTGAATAGATGGATAGATCTGCCTCTCACATTATTTGGGAGAATTAGCTGTATTACGATGAACGTTCTGCCTAAAATGATGTGCCTGTTCCAATCTTTACCCATATCCCTACCCGAGAGTTTCTTTAAGTCCTTTAACATAAGATAACTTGTATGGAACCGTAAAACCCCAAGGGTGAGCCTGGGCAAATTAACGTGGGATTATAGTCTAGGAGGTCTCCACCTACCAAATTTGAAGACGTATTAGTGGGCAGCGCAAATGAGATTAATTTAATTCCTATTTGAAACTGAACCAGCCCCTTCTTGGACTCAGATGGAAATGTTTGCTCTTAATGAAGAGGTTGGGAGTAATATTATCTACAAATGGAACCCCAAGACTAGATCAACAAAAACAAGCAATCCCTGTACCATCAATTTAGTAAGATCTTGCTATGAAATTCATACGTTATTTGGTCTGAAACAAGACAAAACAGCCCTGTGGCAAAACAGACTCTTGCCAATGATCTTAGATGGCAACATTTTTCCACATTGGCATGAGAAGGGAACAACACATGTAGAACATAGTTATATAGATGGGGTACCTATGTCATGTAGAACATAGTTATATAGATGGGGTACCTATGTCATTTAGAACATTGTTATATAGATGGGGTACTTATGTCATGTAGAACATAGTTATATAGATGGGGTACCTATGTCATTTAGAACATAGTTATATAGATGGGGTACCTATGTCATTTAGAACATTGTTATATAGATGGGGTACCTATGTCATTTAGAATATTGTTATATAGATGGGGTACTTATGTCATTTAGAACATTGTTATATAGATGGGGTACCTATGTCATTTAGAATATTGTTATATAGATGGGGTACCTATGTCATTTAGAACATTGTTATATAGATGGGGTACTTATGTCATGTAGAACATTGTTATATAGATGGGGTACCTATGTCATTTAGAACATAGTTATATAGATGGGGTACCTATGTCATGTAGAACATAGTTATATAGATGGGGTACTTATGTCATGTAGAACATTGTTATATAGATGGGGTTCCTATGTCATTTAGAACATAGTTATATAGATGGGGTACTTATGTCATGTAGAACATTGTTATATAGATGGGGTACCTATGTCATTTAGAACATAGTTATATAGATGGGGTACCTATGTCATGTAGAACATAGTTATATAGATGGGGTACTTATGTCATGTAGAACATTGTTATATAGATGGGGTTCCTATGTCATTTAGAACATAGTTATATAGATGGGGTACTTATGTCATGTAGAACATAGTTATATAGATGGGGTACCTATGTCATTTAGAACATTGTTATATAGATGGGGTACTTATGTCATTTAGAACATAGTTATATAGATGGGGTACCTATGTCATTTAGAACATAGTTATATAGATGGGGTACTTATGTCATGTAGAACATCGTTATATAGATGGGGTACCTATGTCATTTAGAACATAGTTATATAGATGGGGTACTTATGTCATTTAGAACATTGTTATATAGATGGGGTACCTATGTCATTTAGAACATAGTTATATAGATGGTGTACCTATGTCATTTAGAACATAGTATATATAGATGGGGTACTTATGTCATGTAGAACATAGTTATATAGATGGGGTACCTATGTCATTTAGAACATAGTTATATAGATGGGGTACTTATGTCATTTAGAACATTGTTATATAGATGGGGTACTTATGTCATGTAGAACATAGTTATATAGATTGGGTACCTATGTCATTTAGAACATTGTTATATAGATGGGGTACTTATGTCATTTAGAACATAGTTATATAGATGGGGTACCTATGTCATTTAGAACATAGTTATATAGATGGGGTACCTATGTCATTTAGAACATAGTTATATAGATGGGGTACCTATGTCATTTAGAACATAGTTATATAGATGGGGTACTTATGTCATGTAGAACATAGTTATATAGATGGGGTACCTATGTCATTTAGAACATAGTTATATAGATGGGGTACTTATGTCATTTAGAACATTGTTATATAGATGGGGTACCTATGTCATTTAGAACATAGTTATATAGATGGGGTACTTATGTCATTTAGAACATTGTTATATAGATGGGGTACTTATGTCATTTAGAACATTGTTATATAGATGGGGTACCTATGTCATTTAGAACATTGTTATATAGATGGGGTACCTATGTCATTTAGAACATAGTTATATAGATGGGGTACTTATGTCATTTAGAACATTGTTATATAGATGGGGTACCTATGTCATTTAGAACATAGTTATATAGATGGGGTACTTATGTCATGTAGAACATTGTTATATAGATGGGGTACCTATGTCATTTAGAACATTGTTATATAGATGGGGTACTTATGTCATGTAGAACATTGTTATATAGATGGGGTACCTATGTCATGTAGAACATAGTTATATAGATGGGGTACTTATGTCATTTAGAACATTGTTATATAGATGGGGTACTTATGTCATGTAGAACATTGTTATATAGATGGGGTACCTATGTCATTTAGAACATTGTTATATAGATGGGGTACTTATGTCATGTAGAACATTGTTATATAGATGGGGTACCTATGTCATTTAGAACATTGTTATATAGATGGGGTACTTATGTCATTTAGAACATAGTTATATAGATGGGGTACCTATGTGATTTAGAACATAGTTATATAGATGGGGTACTTATGTCATGTAGAACATCGTTATATAGATGGGGTACCTATGTCATTTAGAACATAGTTATATAGATGGGGTACTTATGTCATTTAGAACATTGTTATATAGATGGGGTACCTATGTCATTTAGAACATTGTTATATAGATGGGGTACTTATGTCATTTAGAACATTCTTATATAGATGGGGTACTTATGTCATTTAGAACATAGTTATATAGATGGGGTACCTATGTCATTTAGAACATAGTTATATAGATGGGGTACCTATGTCATTTAGAACATAGTTATATAGATGGGGTACCTATGTCATTTAGAACATAGTTATATAGATGGGGTACTTATGTCATGTAGAACATAGTTATATAGATGGGGTACCTATGTCATTTAGAACATAGTTATATAGATGGGGTACTTATGTCATTTAGAACATTGTTATATAGATGGGGTACCTATGTCATTTAGAACATAGTTATATAGATGGTGTACCTATGTCATTTAGAACATAGTATATATAGATGGGGTACTTATGTCATGTAGAACATAGTTATATAGATGGGGTACCTATGTCATTTAGAACATAGTTATATAGATGGGGTACTTATGTCATTTAGAACATTCTTATATAGATGGGGTACTTATGTCATTTAGAACATAGTTATATAGATGGGGTACCTATGTCATTTAGAACATAGTTATATAGATGGGGTACCTATGTCATTTAGAACATAGTTATATAGATGGGGTACCTATGTCATTTAGAACATAGTTATATAGATGGGGTACTTATGTCATTTAGAACATAGTTATATAGATGGGGTACTTATGTCATTTAGAACATTGTTATATAGATGGGGTACCTATGTCATTTAGAACATAGTTATATAGATGGTGTACCTATGTCATTTAGAACATAGTATATATAGATGGGGTACTTATGTCATGTAGAACATAGTTATATAGATGGGGTACCTATGTCATTTAGAACATAGTTATATAGATGGGGTACTTATGTCATTTAGAACATTGTTATATAGATGGGGTACTTATGTCATGTAGAACATAGTTATATAGATTGGGTACCTATGTCATTTAGAACATTGTTATATAGATGGGGTACTTATGTCATTTAGAACATAGTTATATAGATGGGGTACCTATGTCATTTAGAACATAGTTATATAGATGGGGTACCTATGTCATTTAGAACATAGTTATATAGATGGGGTACCTATGTCATTTAGAACATAGTTATATAGATGGGGTACTTATGTCATGTAGAACATAGTTATATAGATGGGGTACCTATGTCATTTAGAACATAGTTATATAGATGGGGTACTTATGTCATTTAGAACATTGTTATATAGATGGGGTACCTATGTCATTTAGAACATAGTTATATAGATGGGGTACTTATGTCATTTAGAACATTGTTATATAGATGGGGTACTTATGTCATTTAGAACATTGTTATATAGATGGGGTACCTATGTCATTTAGAACATTGTTATATAGATGGGGTACCTATGTCATTTAGAACATAGTTATATAGATGGGGTACTTATGTCATTTAGAACATTGTTATATAGATGGGGTACCTATGTCATTTAGAACATAGTTATATAGATGGGGTACTTATGTCATGTAGAACATTGTTATATAGATGGGGTACCTATGTCATTTAGAACATTGTTATATAGATGGGGTACTTATGTCATGTAGAACATTGTTATATAGATGGGGTACCTATGTCATGTAGAACATAGTTATATAGATGGGGTACTTATGTCATTTAGAACATTGTTATATAGATGGGGTACTTATGTCATGTAGAACATTGTTATATAGATGGGGTACCTATGTCATTTAGAACATTGTTATATAGATGGGGTACTTATGTCATGTAGAACATTGTTATATAGATGGGGTACCTATGTCATTTAGAACATTGTTATATAGATGGGGTACTTATGTCATTTAGAACATTCTTATATAGATGGGGTACTTATGTCATTTAGAACATAGTTATATAGATGGGGTACCTATGTCATTTAGAACATAGTTATATAGATGGGGTACCTATGTCATTTAGAACATAGTTATATAGATGGGGTACCTATGTCATTTAGAACATAGTTATATAGATGGGGTACTTATGTCATGTAGAACATAGTTATATAGATGGGGTACCTATGTCATTTAGAACATAGTTATATAGATGGGGTACTTATGTCATTTAGAACATTGTTATATAGATGGGGTACCTATGTCATTTAGAACATAGTTATATAGATGGTGTACCTATGTCATTTAGAACATAGTATATATAGATGGGGTACTTATGTCATGTAGAACATAGTTATATAGATGGGGTACCTATGTCATTTAGAACATAGTTATATAGATGGGGTACTTATGTCATTTAGAACATTCTTATATAGATGGGGTACTTATGTCATTTAGAACATAGTTATATAGATGGGGTACCTATGTCATTTAGAACATAGTTATATAGATGGGGTACCTATGTCATTTAGAACATAGTTATATAGATGGGGTACCTATGTCATTTAGAACATAGTTATATAGATGGGGTACTTATGTCATGTAGAACATAGTTATATAGATGGGGTACCTATGTCATTTAGAACATAGTTATATAGATGGGGTACTTATGTCATTTAGAACATTGTTATATAGATGGGGTACCTATGTCATTTAGAACATAGTTATATAGATGGTGTACCTATGTCATTTAGAACATAGTATATATAGATGGGGTACTTATGTCATGTAGAACATAGTTATATAGATGGGGTACCTATGTCATTTAGAACATAGTTATATAGATGGGGTACTTATGTCATGTAGAACATTGTTATATAGATGGGGTACCTATGTCATTTAGAACATTGTTATATAGATGGGGTACTTATGTCATGTAGAACATTGTTATATAGATGGGGTACTTATGTCATGTAGAACATTGTTATATAGATGGGGTACCTATGTCATGTAGAACATAGTTATATAGATGGGGTACTTATGTCATTTAGAACATTGTTATATAGATGGGGTACTTATGTCATGTAGAACATTGTTATATAGTTGGGGTACCTATGTCATTTAGAACATTGTTATATAGATGGGGTACTTATGTCATTTAGAACATTGTTATATAGATGGGGTACCTATGTCATTTAGAACATAGTTATATAGATGGGGTACTTATGTCATGTAGAACATTGTTATATAGATGGGGTACCTATGTCATTTAGAACATTGTTATATAGATGGGGTACTTATGTCATGTAGAACATTGTTATATAGATGGGGTACTTATGTCATGTAGAACATTGTTATATAGATGGGGTACCTATGTCATGTAGAACATAGTTATATAGATGGGGTACTTATGTCATTTAGAACATTGTTATATAGATGGGGTACTTATGTCATGTAGAACATTGTTATATAGATGGGGTACCTATGTCATTTAGAACATTGTTATATAGATGGGGTACTTATGTCATGTAGAACATTGTTATATAGATGGGGTACCTATGTCATTTAGAACATTGTTATATAGATGGGGTACTTATGTCATTTAGAACATTCTTATATAGATGGGGTACTTATGTCATTTAGAACATAGTTATATAGATGGGGTACCTATGTCATTTAGAACATAGTTATATAGATGGGGTACCTATGTCATTTAGAACATAGTTATATAGATGGGGTACCTATGTCATTTAGAACATAGTTATATAGATGGGGTACTTATGTCATGTAGAACATAGTTATATAGATGGGGTACCTATGTCATTTAGAACATAGTTATATAGATGGGGTACTTATGTCATTTAGAACATTGTTATATAGATGGGGTACCTATGTCATTTAGAACATAGTTATATAGATGGTGTACCTATGTCATTTAGAACATAGTATATATAGATGGGGTACTTATGTCATGTAGAACATAGTTATATAGATGGGGTACCTATGTCATTTAGAACATAGTTATATAGATGGGGTACTTATGTCATTTAGAACATTCTTATATAGATGGGGTACTTATGTCATTTAGAACATAGTTATATAGATGGGGTACCTATGTCATTTAGAACATAGTTATATAGATGGGGTACCTATGTCATTTAGAACATAGTTATATAGATGGGGTACCTATGTCATTTAGAACATAGTTATATAGATGGGGTACTTATGTCATGTAGAACATAGTTATATAGATGGGGTACCTATGTCATTTAGAACATAGTTATATAGATGGGGTACTTATGTCATTTAGAACATTGTTATATAGATGGGGTACCTATGTCATTTAGAACATAGTTATATAGATGGTGTACCTATGTCATTTAGAACATAGTATATATAGATGGGGTACTTATGTCATGTAGAACATAGTTATATAGATGGGGTACCTATGTCATTTAGAACATAGTTATATAGATGGGGTACTTATGTCATTTAGAACATTCTTATATAGATGGGGTACTTATGTCATTTAGAACATAGTTATATAGATGGGGTACCTATGTCATTTAGAACATAGTTATATAGATGGGGTACCTATGTCATTTAGAACATAGTTATATAGATGGGGTACCTATGTCATTTAGAACATAGTTATATAGATGGGGTACTTATGTCATGTAGAACATAGTTATATAGATGGGGTACCTATGTCATTTAGAACATAGTTATATAGATGGGGTACTTATGTCATTTAGAACATTGTTATATAGATGGGGTACCTATGTCATTTAGAACATAGTTATATAGATGGTGTACCTATGTCATTTAGAACATAGTATATATAGATGGGGTACTTATGTCATGTAGAACATAGTTATATAGATGGGGTACCTATGTCATTTAGAACATAGTTATATAGATGGGGTACTTATGTCATGTAGAACATTGTTATATAGATGGGGTACCTATGTCATTTAGAACATTGTTATATAGATGGGGTACTTATGTCATGTAGAACATTGTTATATAGATGGGGTACTTATGTCATGTAGAACATTGTTATATAGATGGGGTACCTATGTCATGTAGAACATAGTTATATAGATGGGGTACTTATGTCATTTAGAACATTGTTATATAGATGGGGTACTTATGTCATGTAGAACATTGTTATATAGTTGGGGTACCTATGTCATTTAGAACATTGTTATATAGATGGGGTACTTATGTCATTTAGAACATTGTTATATAGATGGGGTACCTATGTCATTTAGAACATAGTTATATAGATGGGGTACTTATGTCATGTAGAACATTGTTATATAGATGGGGTACCTATGTCATTTAGAACATTGTTATATAGATGGGGTACTTATGTCATGTAGAACATTGTTATATAGATGGGGTACTTATGTCATGTAGAACATTGTTATATAGATGGGGTACCTATGTCATGTAGAACATAGTTATATAGATGGGGTACTTATGTCATTTAGAACATTGTTATATAGATGGGGTACTTATGTCATGTAGAACATTGTTATATAGATGGGGTACCTATGTCATTTAGAACATTGTTATATAGATGGGGTACTTATGTCATGTAGAACATTGTTATATAGATGGGGTACCTATGTCATTTAGAACATTGTTATATAGATGGGGTACTTATGTCATTTAGAACATTCTTATATAGATGGGGTACTTATGTCATTTAGAACATAGTTATATAGATGGGGTACCTATGTCATTTAGAACATAGTTATATAGATGGGGTACCTATGTCATTTAGAACATAGTTATATAGATGGGGTACCTATGTCATTTAGAACATAGTTATATAGATGGGGTACTTATGTCATGTAGAACATAGTTATATAGATGGGGTACCTATGTCATTTAGAACATAGTTATATAGATGGGGTACTTATGTCATTTAGAACATTGTTATATAGATGGGGTACCTATGTCATTTAGAACATAGTTATATAGATGGTGTACCTATGTCATTTAGAACATAGTATATATAGATGGGGTACTTATGTCATGTAGAACATAGTTATATAGATGGGGTACCTATGTCATTTAGAACATAGTTATATAGATGGGGTACTTATGTCATTTAGAACATTCTTATATAGATGGGGTACTTATGTCATTTAGAACATAGTTATATAGATGGGGTACCTATGTCATTTAGAACATAGTTATATAGATGGGGTACCTATGTCATTTAGAACATAGTTATATAGATGGGGTACCTATGTCATTTAGAACATAGTTATATAGATGGGGTACTTATGTCATGTAGAACATAGTTATATAGATGGGGTACCTATGTCATTTAGAACATAGTTATATAGATGGGGTACTTATGTCATTTAGAACATTGTTATATAGATGGGGTACCTATGTCATTTAGAACATAGTTATATAGATGGTGTACCTATGTCATTTAGAACATAGTATATATAGATGGGGTACTTATGTCATGTAGAACATAGTTATATAGATGGGGTACCTATGTCATTTAGAACATAGTTATATAGATGGGGTACTTATGTCATTTAGAACATTCTTATATAGATGGGGTACTTATGTCATTTAGAACATAGTTATATAGATGGGGTACCTATGTCATTTAGAACATAGTTATATAGATGGGGTACCTATGTCATTTAGAACATAGTTATATAGATGGGGTACCTATGTCATTTAGAACATAGTTATATAGATGGGGTACTTATGTCATGTAGAACATAGTTATATAGATGGGGTACCTATGTCATTTAGAACATAGTTATATAGATGGGGTACTTATGTCATTTAGAACATTGTTATATAGATGGGGTACCTATGTCATTTAGAACATAGTTATATAGATGGTGTACCTATGTCATTTAGAACATTGTTATATAGATGGGGTACTTATGTCATGTAGAACATAGTTATATAGATGGGGTACCTATGTCATTTAGAACATAGTTATATAGATGGGGTACTTATGTCATGTAGAACATTGTTATATAGATGGGGTACCTATGTCATTTAGAACATTGTTATATAGATGGGGTACTTATGTCATGTAGAACATTGTTATATAGATGGGGTACTTATGTCATGTAGAACATTGTTATATAGATGGGGTACCTATGTCATGTAGAACATAGTTATATAGATGGGGTACTTATGTCATTTAGAACATTGTTATATAGATGGGGTACTTATGTCATGTAGAACATAGTTATATAGATGGGGTACCTATGTCATTTAGAACATAGTTATATAGATGGGGTACTTATGTCATTTAGAACATTCTTATATAGATGGGGTACTTATGTCATTTAGAACATAGTTATATAGATGGGGTACCTATGTCATTTAGAACATAGTTATATAGATGGGGTACCTATGTCATTTAGAACATAGTTATATAGATGGGGTACCTATGTCATTTAGAACATAGTTATATAGATGGGGTACTTATGTCATGTAGAACATAGTTATATAGATGGGGTACCTATGTCATTTAGAACATAGTTATATAGATGGGGTACTTATGTCATTTAGAACATTGTTATATAGATGGGGTACCTATGTCATTTAGAACATAGTTATATAGATGGTGTACCTATGTCATTTAGAACATAGTATATATAGATGGGGTACTTATGTCATGTAGAACATAGTTATATAGATGGGGTACCTATGTCATTTAGAACATAGTTATATAGATGGGGTACTTATGTCATGTAGAACATTGTTATATAGATGGGGTACCTATGTCATTTAGAACATTGTTATATAGATGGGGTACTTATGTCATGTAGAACATTGTTATATAGATGGGGTACTTATGTCATGTAGAACATTGTTATATAGATGGGGTACCTATGTCATGTAGAACATAGTTATATAGATGGGGTACTTATGTCATTTAGAACATTGTTATATAGATGGGGTACTTATGTCATGTAGAACATTGTTATATAGTTGGGGTACCTATGTCATTTAGAACATTGTTATATAGATGGGGTACTTATGTCATTTAGAACATTGTTATATAGATGGGGTACCTATGTCATTTAGAACATAGTTATATAGATGGGGTACTTATGTCATGTAGAACATTGTTATATAGATGGGGTACCTATGTCATTTAGAACATTGTTATATAGATGGGGTACTTATGTCATGTAGAACATTGTTATATAGATGGGGTACTTATGTCATGTAGAACATTGTTATATAGATGGGGTACCTATGTCATGTAGAACATAGTTATATAGATGGGGTACTTATGTCATTTAGAACATTGTTATATAGATGGGGTAGTTATGTCATGTAGAACATTGTTATATAGATGGGGTACCTATGTCATTTAGAACATTGTTATATAGATGGGGTACTTATGTCATGTAGAACATTGTTATATAGATGGGGTACCTATGTCATTTAGAACATTGTTATATAGATGGGGTACTTATGTCATTTAGAACATTCTTATATAGATGGGGTACTTATGTCATTTAGAACATAGTTATATAGATGGGGTACCTATGTCATTTAGAACATAGTTATATAGATGGGGTACCTATGTCATTTAGAACATAGTTATATAGATGGGGTACTTATGTCATGTAGAACATAGTTATATAGATGGGGTACCTATGTCATTTAGAACATAGTTATATAGATGGGGTACTTATGTCATTTAGAACATTGTTATATAGATGGGGTACCTATGTCATTTAGAACATAGTATATATAGATGGGGTACTTATGTCATGTAGAACATAGTTATATAGATGGGGTACCTATGTCATTTAGAACATAGTTATATAGATGGGGTACTTATGTCATTTAGAACATTCTTATATAGATGGGGTACTTATGTCATTTAGAACATAGTTATATAGATGGGGTACCTATGTAATTTAGAACATAGTTATATAGATGGGGTACCTATGTCATTTAGAACATAGTTATATAGATGGGGTACCTATGTCATTTAGAACATAGTTATATAGATGGGGTACTTATGTCATGTAGAACATAGTTATATAGATGGGGTACCTATGTCATTTAGAACATAGTTATATAGATGGGGTACTTATGTCATTTAGAACATTGTTATATAGATGGGGTACCTATGTCATTTAGAACATAGTTATATAGATGGTGTACCTATGTCATTTAGAACATAGTATATATAGATGGGGTACTTATGTCATGTAGAACATAGTTATATAGATGGGGTACCTATGTCATTTAGAACATAGTTATATAGATGGGGTACCTATGTCATGTAGAACATAGTTATATAGATGGGGTACTTATGTCATTTAGAACATTGTTATATAGATGGGGTACTTATGTCATGTAGAACATTGTTATATAGATGGGGTACCTATGTCATTTAGAACATTGTTATATAGATGGGGTACTTATGTCATGTAGAACATTGTTATATAGATGGGGTACCTATGTCATTTAGAACATTGTTATATAGATGGGGTACTTATGTCATTTAGAACATTCTTATATAGATGGGGTACTTATGTCATTTAGAACATAGTTATATAGATGGGGTACCTATGTCATTTAGAACATAGTTATATAGATGGGGTACCTATGTCATTTAGAACATAGTTATATAGATGGGGTACCTATGTCATTTAGAACATAGTTATATAGATGGGGTACTTATGTCATGTAGAACATAGTTATATAGATGGGGTACCTATGTCATTTAGAACATAGTTATATAGATGGGGTACTTATGTCATTTAGAACATTGTTATATAGATGGGGTACCTATGTCATTTAGAACATAGTTATATAGATGGTGTACCTATGTCATTTAGAACATAGTATATATAGATGGGGTACTTATGTCATGTAGAACATAGTTATATAGATGGGGTACCTATGTCATTTAGAACATAGTTATATAGATGGGGTACTTATGTCATTTTGAACATTCTTATATAGATGGGGTACTTATGTCATTTAGAACATAGTTATATAGATGGGGTACCTATGTCATGTAGAACATTGTTATATAGTTGGGGTACCTATGTCATTTAGAACATTGTTATATAGATGGGGTACTTATGTCATTTAGAACATTGTTATATAGATGGGGTACCTATGTCATTTAGAACATAGTTATATAGATGGGGTACTTATGTCATGTAGAACATTGTTATATAGATGGGGTACCTATGTCATTTAGAACATTGTTATATAGATGGGGTACTTATGTCATGTAGAACATTGTTATATAGATGGGGTACTTATGTCATGTAGAACATTGTTATATAGATGGGGTACCTATGTCATGTAGAACATAGTTATATAGATGGGGTACTTATGTCATTTAGAACATTGTTATATAGATGGGGTACTTATGTCATGTAGAACATTGTTATATAGATGGGGTACCTATGTCATTTAGAACATTGTTATATAGATGGGGTACTTATGTCATGTAGAACATTGTTATATAGATGGGGTACCTATGTCATTTAGAACATTGTTATATAGATGGGGTACTTATGTCATTTAGAACATTCTTATATAGATGGGGTACTTATGTCATTTAGAACATAGTTATATAGATGGGGTACCTATGTCATTTAGAACATAGTTATATAGATGGGGTACCTATGTCATTTAGAACATAGTTATATAGATGGGGTACCTATGTCATTTAGAACATAGTTATATAGATGGGGTACTTATGTCATGTAGAACATAGTTATATAGATGGGGTACCTATGTCATTTAGAACATAGTTATATAGATGGGGTACTTATGTCATTTAGAACATTGTTATATAGATGGGGTACCTATGTCATTTAGAACATAGTTATATAGATGGTGTACCTATGTCATTTAGAACATAGTATATATAGATGGGGTACCTATGTCATGTAGAACATTGTTATATAGATGGGATACCTATGTCATTTAGAACATTGTTATATAGATGGGGTACTTATGTCATGTAGAACATTGTTATATAGATGGGGTACCTATGTCATTTAGAACATTGTTATATAGATGGGGTACTTATGTCATGTAGAACATTGTTATATAGATGGGGTACTTATGTCATGTAGAACATTGTTATGTAGATGGGGTACCTATGTCATGTAGAACATAGTTATATAGATGGGGTACTTATGTCATTTAGAACATTGTTATATAGATGGGGTACTTATGTCATGTAGAACATTGTTATATAGGTGGGGTACCTATGTCATTTAGAACATTGTTATATAGATGGGGTACTTATGTCATGTAGAACATTGTTATATAGATGGGGTACTTATGTCATGTAGAACATTGTTATATAGATGGGGTAACTATGTCATTTAGAACATTGTTATATAGATGGGGTACTTATGTCATGTAGAACATTGTTATATAGATGGGGTACCTATGTCATTTAGAACATTGTTATATAGATGGGGTACTTATGTCATGTAGAACATTGTTATATAGATGGGGTAACTATGTCATTTAGAACATTGTTATATAGATGGGGTACTTATGTCATGTAGAACATTGTTATATAGATGGGGTACTTATGTCACGTAGAACATAGTTATATAGATGGGGTACCTATGTCATGTAGAACATAGTTATATAGATGGGGTACCTATGTCATTTAGAACATTGTTATATAGATGGGGTACCTATGTCATGAAGAACATAGTTATATAGATGGGGTACTTATGTCATGTAGAACATTGTTATATAGATGGGGTACCTATGTCATGTAGAACATTATTATATAGATGGGGTACCTATGTCATTTGAGCAACTAAAAGAGACGTACCAGTTATCCAATAACCATTTATTCTGTCATTTACAGTTAAGAAACTTTCTCAGAAGCACTCTTGAAGATATGACTTTACCAAACCTATCAACTATTGAACAACTACTCCATGACAACCATGACTCATATAGATTTATATCCAGAGTGTACTCATTGCTAATGCAATAATGCCCAAAACCAGATATTCATAAGTCAATAGAGTGATGGGAATTCAATTTGAATACTACATTTGATGGGGGGGTTATGGTTAGACCTATGCCAAGATAGTGTGTCAGTGACCATCCACTCTAGATACATACTTCTACATTAGAACTTCCTTCACCAACTCCATCTGACACCTCAGAGGTTACATAGATATGAAATATCAGAAAATACCCTGAAATATCAGAAGTGTGTTTAAGATGTGGAACAACAGAAGGCACTTTTCTGCATTCTACTTGGCAGTGTAAATGAGTCTAAATGACAGGCCTTCTGGCGTGATGTTTGTGATACACTGACCTTTATTATGGAGATCCCCTTTCCTACTTGACCCTGAAATATGCATTCTGGGTAACTTCCCAAATGTGAATTTGAGGAATAACTTCAAAGTCAAATGTACAGAAATCGCCCTTGCCTCTGCAGGAAAAATGTGTTGCGTTGACATGGAAATCAGATTCCCCTCTCCCAATTACAAGATGGCTCTCTCGAAATGAATAAGTGTTTTCCTATGGAGAAGATGACCCCGGCTTTAAGAAATCAATTCAACTACTTTGTGAAAATATGGCAAACCAACTATGTGGAAAAAAACTTCCATTGAGGTTGTTGGACGTGAGAGCTTGTAGATCGAAGTAGATTGATGTAGCTAATGTCTCTCAGTCATGTACTGTTTCCATTGCTCTGTGTATATGTTGGTATCTCTTGTCATTTGTCTTATTTAGTCAGTAGTATTATTACTTATATAATTTAACTCATTTATTAGTTGCATTTTGTAATTTGTCATTGTTTTAATTTATTTATCTTTTGGGGTGGTGGGGAGGGTTGTTTACCTTTTGTTGAAGTACTTGCTTTTGCTGTGTTGTATTGTTCTGTTGTTGAATAAAAAAATATATACAAAATATATAAAAGAGAACTGTTCGTCGGGAGCTTCATGAAATGGGTTTCCATGGCCAAGCAGACGCACACAAACCTAAAATCACCAATGTGCAATGCCAAGCGTCAGCTCGCCGCCATTGAACTCTGGAGCAGTGGAAACGTGTTCTCTGGAGTGATGAATCCCACTTTATCATCTGGCAGTCCGACGGACAAATCTGGGTTTGGCGGATGCCAAGCCAGGCCTAATCGCCTAACATCAGTGACTGACCTCACTAATGCTCTTGTGGCTGAATGGAAGCAAGTCCCCACAGCAATGTTCCAAGATCTAGTGGAAAGCCTTCCCAGAAGATTGGAGGCTGTTATAGCAGCAAAGGGGAACCAACTCCATATTAATGCCCATTTTATTTATGTATTCGTTATTTTACCAGGTAAGTTGACTGAGAACACGTTCTCATTTGCAGCAACGACCTGGGGAATAGTTACAGGGGAGACGAGTGGGGGGATGAATGAGCCAACTGGGGATTATTAGGTGACCGTGATGGTTTGAGGGCCAGATTGGGAATTTTAACCAGGACACCGGGAACATTGTTAAGTTATTGTTAAGTGCCATGGGAACTTTAATGACCTCAGAAAGTCAGGACAACCGTTTAAGGTCCTATCCGAAAGACGGCACCCAACACAGGGCAGTGTCCCCAATCACTGCCCTGGGGCATTGGGATATTTTTTTTAGACCAGAGGAAAGAGTGCCTCCTACTGACCCTCCAACACCACTTCCAACAGCATCTGGTCTCCCATCCAGGGACTGACCAGTACCAACCCTGCTTAGCTTCAGAAGCAAGCCAGCAGTGGTATGCAGGGTGGTATGCTGCTGGCAAATGATTTTGGAATGAGATATTCGACAAGCAGGTGTCCACATACCTTTGGTCATGTAGTGTGTTTTATCAAATTTTGGGCCAGAGTGAGGCTCGCTCCACTAGCCTACCTTAAGAGTTAATTCATGTGCCAGAAAACAATAGGCCAAGTGGATTTCGACTCATTGCTACCACATTATATGGGACGTGCAAATTCATGCACTCCCTCCTTGTAAATAAATTAGACTGCAACCTCAGCGCACACAACACACACACACCCAAGTACCGAGAGACTGTCAAACGAGCAGTGTTTCCCTGTCATCGCTGACTTTGTGACTGACAGGCGCCTGTCCTCCTATCAACAGATGGCTAGAAGATGCATCTCGTTCATTCTAGCGGGAGACGGCTCGGAATACTTTTTTCTGACTAGCGAATTGAAAAGTAGCCTCGTTCATTTAAGTGGAAAAAGTACCCGGCTGAAAATTAGTGTGTAATCGGCTGTATAGCCGGCGCTAGTGGAAAACACTGCCATACTTTACTAATCGGCTGTATAGCCGGCGCTAGTGGAAAACACTACCATACTTTACTAATCGGCTGTATAGCCGGCGCTAGTGGAAAACACTGCCATACTTTACTAATCGGCTGTATAGCCGGCGCTAGTGGAAAACACTGCCATACTTTAAATGGCCACCCCACATCCCACTGTCCTACAACCGCAGGGCCCTACCTGTACTACAGTGTCTGTGATTGGCTCGAGGGCTGTGTGATTGGCTAGTGGAGTTTCAGGGAGCCACACACAAACCACAGGCCCCTGGTCATCCATCATGGGCTGGAGCTTTAGACAGAGGGTCAGTTCCTCAGTGTCAGGCCTGGCCCGGGTACACCCCACACACCCTCCCCATCTCTCTCTTTCTCTCTCTCTCTCTTTCACTCTCTCTCTCTCTTCTCTCTCTCTCTCTCTTCTCTCTATCTCTCTCTTCTCTCTTTCTCTCTCTCTCTCTCTTCTCTCTGTCTCTGTCTCCTTCTCATTCGCTCTCTCTCTTTCTCTCTCTAGCTTTAGCTTCTGTCCACACAATATCTCTCTTTATTCCTCTTTCTCTTTCTCAATTGTTCATTCCGTCTCTATTATTTTCACTCTCTTTCTCATTCCCTCACTTCTCCTTTCTCTTTCTTTCTCTTTTTTCTCATCCCCTCTCTGTCTATTTCTCTCTTTCTCATTCCCCAACTCTCACTCGCCCATTCGTTCTTCAACCCCTCTCCATACATCTCTCTCCGCCCCTTCATCCCTCTCTCTTTCTGCCAGTTCCCTCTCCGTTGCCTGGCCTTACTAACGCTTGTTGAATATTCATAGAGGTGCCGCCTAGCTGACAAACTGCAGGCCTCAGCGCTAACAGCTGCACACACGCCATACACACACACTCCGTGTAGAACACAGAGCTCCATCTGAACAATGCCCAGAGGTATGGGGGGGAGACCCTAAATCAAATAAATGGGAGAAATACCAGAATTCCTGACAATTATAAGCAGAAAGAAACAGACAACCAACCCCCTCTGAAACCCACATACAGTACAGTACGCCCACTTACATATTCAGCCCACCTCATCCACGACCAACCCACATACAGTACACCCACTTACATATTCAGCCCACCTTATGAGTGTGTGATGTGCGGCCCAAACAGGGCCATGGCACTGAGGTTTAATACCCTCCCCAGACACACTCCCTTCATAGATGATAAGAAAGATTCTAATATGAAAGGAGCTGAGAGATGGAGAGAGGGAGAAGGTGGAAGAGAGAGAAGGAGAGAGAGAGGAGGAAGAGAGAGATGGTGGAAGTGTGAGATAATGAAGGAGACCAGTAGACCATGCTTCATCGAAAATAGAAGTGATGAGGGGAGGGAGGAGAAGAACTGGAATGCTAGAGTGATGATGGAATCAAGACTGCAAGGGAGAGTGAGAAAGATGGACAGAAAGATTGACAGACAGGTAGACAGAGATGATAAAATTAGAGAGAGAACCAGAGAGAGCTGTGGAGGAAGTCACAAATTGATTGAAACAGGTGAGACAACAGATGGGCAGACAGATGGACGGACAGACACCAATATACAGACAGACAGACCAATATACAGACAGGTAGGCAGTCAGGCAGGCTAACAGACAGGCAGACAGACAGACCAATAGACAGACAGGCAGACAGACATACATACAGACCAAAATACTGTACAGGCAGACAGACAGACAGACAGACAGACAGACAGACAGACAGACAGACAGACAGACAGACAGACAGACAGGCAGACATACCAATAGACAGACATACATACAGACCAACAGACAGACCAATATACAGGCAGACAGACAGACAGACCAACAGACAGGACAGACATACATACAGACGAACAGAAGGAAAGACAGACAGACACAGTTTCTCCTCCACTTCATCTCCAGTAATGTGGTAGTCGGTAGCTTTGGCTGGTTGCCAGGTAACAGAGGAGCACGCCGGCAGCCCCAGTTGCTGATAGAGGTGAGCTGACCCCCAGCCGCAAGGGAGTCTGGGTAGAAGCCCCAGTACCACAGCCCGTATCAGAAGTGTGTGTGTGTGTGTGTGTGTGTGTGTGTGTGTGTGTGTGTGTGTGTGTGTGTGTGTGTGTGTGTGTGTGTGTGTGTGAGATGTGAAGACCTTCCCAAAAACCTTCTCAATTGAATGTTAACTACAAAGTAGCCTATGCCTACCTGGCAGAATAATATCATGATTATTTGCATCAATCCAGTGGCCATTTGTTTTGCAAACTCTGCAATAACAGAAATGTCTCCAACCCCAAAAAACTATTGCCACATCCAAAAATCGAAATGTATTAGATTTTTCCCACACCTCAAAAATGGTTTCCTGATGTGGTTTAAGAATTGTTGTGGACTTAAAACAACCAATTGTGTTGTTTATCAACAACAACAAAAAGGTGTGATTTTGAGAGTGAAAACTGGGGAAAACTAAAACCTGAAAAAAAAAACGGAGAAAATTTGGGAACAGAAAGAAAATGCCATCCCCACAGTGAAGCATGGTGGTGGCAGCATCATGCTGTGGGGAAGTCTTTCATCAGCAGAGACTGGGAAACTGGTCAGAATTGAAGGAATGATAGATGCCGCTAAATACAAAGAAATTCTTGAGGGGAACCTGTTTTAGTCTTCCAGAGATTTGAGACTGGGACGGAGGTTCACCTTCCAGCAGGACAATGACATTAAGCATACTGCTAAAGCAACACTCGAGTGGTTTAAGGGGAAACATTTAAATGTCTTGGAATGGCCTAGTCAAAGCCCAGACCTCAATCCAATTGAGAATCTGTGGTATGACTTAAAGATTGCTGTACACCAGCGGAACCCATCCAACTTGAAGGAGGTGGAACGGTTTTGCCTTGAAGAATGGGCAAAAATCCCAGTGGCTAGATGTGCCAAGCTTATAGAGACATACCACAAGAGACTTGAAGCTGTAATTGCTGAAAAAGGTGGCTCTACAAAGTATTGACTTAGAGTTACGTATGCTCAAGTTTTCAGTTTTTTTGTCTTATTTCTTGTTTGTTTCACAATAAAAAATATTTTGCATCTTCAAAGTGGTAGGCACGTTGTGTAATTCAAATGATACAAAACCCCCCAAAAATCTATTTGAATTCCAGGTTGTAAGGCAACGAAAAAGGAAAAATGCCAAGGGGGATGAATACTTACGCAAGCCACTGTATGTATTGGCAACCACTCTGCTCTCTTCTTATCTAGCCCTGTAAGTTGCTTAGCCAACACAGTAATAATGCAGACCTGGCCCAGCTCACACCTGCAGCCTAATACCTCACTAAGACACAGACACACACACACACACACACACACACACACACACACAGCATTCATCAAGACAGCACCATATGAACATTACACAGTTGGCAAGCATATCATAGCCTCTTGCTGTAGATCTCCACACTAAAACCTCATAAACCTGAACCAACAACTGAGAGAAACATTCAATTACATGTATTGTATTTCGTCTCCAACCAAAACAGCTTGTTCCTTCCCTTGTCTGTCCGTCCATCCGTCCGTCTGGCCATTTAGCTGTCTATCATGTTAGCAGCAGTGTGTGTTTGGCAACAGGAATTAACAGGAAGTGTTTTGTGATGCCTCAATGCTCATGTTTAAGAGAGCGTGGCGTGGATAAGGTTGCACTGATGAGCCATCACTCACAACACTCTGCTGGATGTGTGTGTGTGTATACTTGTGTAATAAGCCCTCCAGTCCTGCAGTCCACCTGTGTGTGTGTGTGTGTGTGTGTGTGTGTGTGTGTGTGTGTGTGTGTGTGTGTGTGTGTGTGTGTGTGTGTGTGTGTGTGTGTGTGTGTGTGTGTGTGTGTGTGTGTCATTAATCAGTGTATCAGGGGCCGCCAGCGTTTTGGGCCGCCCACTCTGTTACTACGCTGCCGCTACTTATTAATCAACCCATCAGACAGACGGTGGCACTGCTCTGCGCCTGCCAAATAGGGAGCAGCAGGCCTCTCTAAGATAACTCCAACACTAGACCACCGCCCTGCGCCTGCCAAATAGGGAGCAGCAGGCCTCTCTAAGATAACTCCAACACTAGACCACTGCCCTGTGCCTGCCAAATAGGGAGCAGCAGGCCTCTCTAAGATAACTCCAACACTAGACCACTGCCCTGCGCCTGCCAAATAGGGAGCAGCAGGCCTCTCTAAGATAACTCCAACACTAGACCACTGCCCTGCACCTGCCAAATAGGGAGCAGCAGGCCCTCTAAGATAACTCCAACACTAGACCACTGCCCTGTACCTGCCAAATAGGGAGCAGCAGGCCTCTCTAAGATAACTCCAACACTAGACCACTGCCCTGTACCTGCCAAATAGGAGCAGCAGGCCTCTCTAAGATAACTCCAACACTAGACCACTGCCCTGCACCTGCCAAATAGGGAGCAGCAGGCCTCTCTAAGATAACTCCAACACTAGACCACTGCCCTGCACCTGCCAAATAGGGAGCAGCAGGCCTCTCTAAGATAACTCCAACACTAGACCACTGCCCTTTACCTGCCAAATAGGGAGCAGCAGGCCTCTCTAAGATAACTCCAACACTAGACCACTGCCCTGCACCTGCCAAATAGGGAGCAGCAGGCCTCTCTAAGATAACTCCAACACTAGACCACTGCCCTGCACCTGCCAAATAGGGAGCAGCAGGCCTCTCTAAGATAACTCCAACACTAGACCACTGCCCTGCACCTGCCAAATAGGGAGCAGCAGGCCTCTCTAAGATAACTCCAACACTAGACCACTGCCCTTTACCTGCCAAATAGGGAGCAGCAGGCCTCTCTAAGATAACTCCAACACTAGACCACTGCCCTGCACCTGCCAAATAGGGAGCAGCAGGCCTCTCTAAGATAACTCCAACACTAGACCACTGCCCTGCACCTGCCAAATAGGGAGCAGCAGGCCTCTCTAAGATAACTCCAACACTAGACCACTGCCCTGCACCTGCCAAATAGGGAGCAGCAGGCCTCTCTAAGATAACTCCAACACTAGACCACTGCCCTGCACCTGCCAAATAGGGAGCAGCAGGCCTCTCTAAGATAACTCCAACACTAGACCACTGCCCTGCACCTGCCAAATAGGGAGCAGCAGGCCTCTCTAAGATAACTCCAACACTAGACCACTGCCCTGTACCTGCCAAATAGGGAGCAGCAGGCCTCTCTAAGATAACTCCAACACTAGACCACTGCCCTGCACCTGCCAAATAGGGAGCAGCATGCCTCTCTAAGATAACTCCAACACTAGACCACTGCCCTGCATCTGCCAAATAGGGAGCAGCAGGCCTCTCTAAGATAACTCCAACACTAGACCACTGCCCTGCACCTGCCAAATAGGGAGCAGCAGGCCTCTCTAAGATAACTCCAACACTAGACCACTGCCCTGTACCTGCCAAATAGGGAGCAGCAGGCCTCTCTAAGATAACTCCAACACTAGACCACTGCCCTGTACCTGCCAAATAGGGAGCAGCAGGCCTCTCTAAGATAACTCCAACACTAGACCACTGCCCTGCACCTGCCAAATAGGGAGCAGCAGGCCTCTCTAAGATAACTCCAACACTAGACCACTGCCCTGCACCTGCCAAATAGGGAGCAGCAGGCCTCTCTAAGATAACTCCAACACTAGACCACTGCCCTTTACCTGCCAAATAGGGAGCAGCAGGCCTCTCTAAGATAACTCCAACACTAGACCACTGCCCTGCATCTGCCAAATAGGGAGCAGCAGGCCTCTCTAAGATAACTCCAACACTAGACCACTGCCCTGCACCTGCCAAATAGGGAGCAGCAGGCCTCTCTAAGATAACTCCAACACTAGACCACTGCCCTGTACCTGCCAAATAGGGAGCAGCAGGCCTCTCTAAGATAACTCCAACACTAGACCACTGCCCTGTACCTGCCAAATAGGGAGCAGCAGGCCTCTCTAAGATAACTCCATCACTAGACCACTGCCCTGCACCTGCCAAATAGGGAGCAGCAGGCCTCTCTAAGATAACTCCAACACTAGACCACTGCCCTGCACCTGCCAAATAGGGAGCAGCAGGCCTCTCTAAGATAACTCCAACACTAGACCACTGCCCTTTACCTGCCAAATAGGGAGCAGCAGGCCTCTCTAAGATAACTCCAACACTAGACCACTGCCCTGTACCTGCCAAATAGGGAGCAGCAGGCCTCTCTAAGATAACTCCATCACTAGACCACTGCCCTGCACCTGCCAAATAGGGAGCAGCAGGCCTCTCTAAGATAACTCCAACACTAGACCACTGCCCTGCATCTGCCAAATAGGGAGCAGCAGGCCTCTCTAAGATAACTCCAACACTAGACCACTGCCCTGCACCTGCCAAATAGGGAGCAGCAGGCCTCTCTAAGATAACTCCAACACTAGACCACTGCCCTGTACCTGCCAAATAGGGAGCAGCAGGCCTCTCTAAGATAACTCCAACACTAGACCACTGCCCTGCACCTGCCAAATAGGGAGCAGCAGGCCTCTCTAAGATAACTCCAACACTAGACCACTGCCCTGCACCTGCCAAATAGGGAGCAGCAGGCCTCTCTAAGATAACTCCAACACTAGACCACTGCCCTGCACCTGCCAAATAGGGAGCAGCAGGCCTCTCTAAGATAACTCCAACACTAGACCACTGCCCTGCACCTGCCAAATAACATTGTTGCACTGTGAGAAGGTGATAGCAGGAAGGCAAAATATAGTGCGCACACACTTACACACACACACACATACACACAAACGTGCGCCTAATGGGGGAAACAAAGAGAGAATGGAAAACAAAGAGCATCCATCTCCCTTTGTGTAGAGAAGGATGAAATTACCCTTGATGCTGATCTAAGGTTGGTTTTGCATTTCTCCCCTCTAATGGTTAAGGTTAGGTTAGGGTTAGCGGATCTTAGATCTGTGCCACATCCTCTTCGATGGAAGCTAGTTGTGAGTCGTGGCCGAGGAAATATGAAAGGCTGACCCAGATTGATGATATAGAAAGAGAGTTGGGTCATTAACACACACACACACAGAGAGAAAGAGAGTTGGGTCATTAACACACACACACAGAGAGAGAAAGAGAGTTGGGTCATTAACACACACACACAGAGAGAGAAAGAGAGTTGGGTCATTAACACACACACACAGAGAGAGAAAGAGAGTTGGGTCATTAACACACACACACAGAGAGAGAAAGAGAGTTGGGTCATTAACACACACACACGCACTCAGAGACAGAGAGAAAGAGAGTTGGGTCGTTAACACACACCGAGATAAAAAGTTGGGGTCGCTAACACACACACACACAGAGAAGTTGGGTCACTAACACACACAGAGAGAAAGAGAGTTGGGCAGAATGAATAGCTATTTATTTACCTTGTTCATTCATTCGTGTTACCAGATGAATTATGCATCAGGGTCATGAACAACTCTTAGGGTATTGAACATTTCTCTCTCTCTTTCTCTCCCTTTAGCCATCTCTCTTTTATTTAACTCTTGGAAAGAGCACTCTGTTAATCTCTCTCTCAGATAGAGAGAATGTGAGAGAGAAAGGGGGTAGAGAAGAGGGAGATGGACAGTTAGACTGCGAGAGAGGAGAAAGAGAGGGAGATACAGAGAGAGATGTTGTCAGCTCCCACGAGGCTGGGGATCATCTGTCAGGGTACTGGACTGTACCGCTGTACAGCATAGTGTGTCGTCCCAGAGATACATACATACATACACGGTACATCCTGTCCTTCACACAGACACCTACACTCAGAAAAAAAAGGTACCGAATTGTACTTAAAGGGGTTTAAACGCTGTCGCTGTAGTGGTACCCTGTAAGGTATGTCCAAACAATTACTTGTCGGGATATAATTGCAACCTTGCAGTTCGTACCTTAAGAGACAAAATGTACAGATTAGCATTTCTAGGGTACCGCCACAGTGACAAAGCCATTTGTTCCTTTTGTAAGTGGCAAAAAATGTACCTCTTCTCTATACCAAGAGCCTCACTTGTACACACCATCCCACTTCTGACACCAATGTACCCCTGAAATTCAATGTAGCAAATGCCCTGAACCTGGGTCCAGCAACTGTCAAGCCGAAACCTTAACCATTACACCAATAGGTCCATGCCCCTGATCTAGGTCACTCAGTGTTGTTTTAAGATCGCTGTACTATTAGTTACGGCTCTTTCTTGTCACCTGATCTTATGGAAGCCTTTAACGATTTCAGAACTGGCAGTGGACATGCTCAAATTTCAATTACCATAACCGTATACTATTTAAACTGATGCAACACTTCCACTCACCGGTGGCCAAAAATAACTAACTGAAAGCCACACCATGACTAAGCCATGCCTCCAGTGATTGTACCTTTATATTCACAATTTGGGGTACAAAAATGTACCATCACACTCTTTATCCACACATGTACCCTAAAAGGTACCGAACAGTACCATGTGAGATCATATGTGTACCCCTGAAGATACATTGTGTATCTTGATCTTTGTGTACCCCAAGGAACAATACCGTACCCTAAACAAAACCCTTTTTTTAGTCTACTCAACTAATGAGTGGCACAGCAGTCTAAGACCCTGCATCTCAGTGCAAGAGGCGTCACTAGAGTCCCTGGTTCAAATCCAGGCTGTATCACATCCGGCTGTGATTGGGAGTCCCATAGGGAGGCGCACAATTGGCCCAGAGTCGTCTGGGTTTGGCTGGGGTCATTGTAAATAAGAATGTGTTCTTAACGGACTTGCCTGGTTAAAATGACATGTAAAACCAGAAGAGAGATAGAGGGAAGGATTAAGAAAGAGTGGTACAAAGAAATGAGTTGGAATGACATTTTACCCACCCACACTACCCCCTTTGTGAACTGTCATTAATACAGATATGCATGTTAAGTGCACACAAAGCATGCACCTTCCTCGCTGTGTGAAATTCATGTATGTGAAGTGACTCTCATCAGTAGACTGCAGTAGGGAGCTACGGAACAGCCAGTGGTGCGAGGAGGCAGCCATCCAGAAGTCAGATGTGTGTGTAGAAATGAGATAAGCCAACAATTCCCTTTGTCATTAGTTTCCTATCCTACCCACTCCTCACTGCACTGCTATCGATGCCAATGGGCCTTATCTGACAAACACTATTCAAATATTCACTGAGCTCTGCATAACTGCCACAGTCATCACTGAGATTAAATGCGTTTTATCATATCATTTGCATATTTTAATTACATTGACGGAGGGGGGAAAAAAAGCGGAGATTTTTGCGTGTGTGTTTGAGATGAACATAGCAAGTCTGATTTCTCTCTGAGCTGGAGAGGTTGTGTGCGTGTATGTGTGTTTATGTGAGTGTGTTTATGTGTTTGTGTGCGTGTGCGTGTGCGTGTGTGTGTGTGTGTGTGTGTGTGTGTGTGTGTGTGTGCGTGTGATATGGGGAATGTCGTGACTTCAGTGTGTGGTTCGTGTGTGAGTCTTGAGTGGTGGAGTGCTGGTTGAGTTGGATTGACATCCTAACGGCATCATCCTCACATTATAACGATAGTTTCAACACCAGAGAGTGGGCCACAACACAAGTTTACAGACGAGTCCAATATAATTGTATAAAGTTGCATATAGAATGAATCTGAATAGAATGCATCTGTGTAGTTTCCCTGTGATCAAGATGTGGCGCTGCTCACTATTCTAGGTTATTTAAGGGTAGGACACACACACCATTCGGTCTGTCAATATGCATGGTGCAGGCTTTCTGTGGGACAATTTCAGTAGAACACCATTCTCCGGCAGGTAAACGCGTGTATTATTATTGTTATTCTTTTTAAAAATGTATCGGTGCACAGCTGTTCCCGAGCGAGGGATGGAGGAGAGGGATGGACGGCCGATTGCACTTAATTGGTCGCTCTTTTTCAGGTAAAAAATTTTTCTCTCCCCCTCATCACCTCTTTCCTTAATTTCAATGATTTATTCTCCTCATTCATGTTTGGCTTTGATGTCCGCCGCTGGCCGCGATATCCTGCTGCGGTTCACACTGGCCCATCTGTGACATCACATGTATGTTCCCTGCCCATACACGCCCCCTAACAACCCTATTTCATCCCCCATTACCCCCAGAAACACACACACACACTCTCTTGAACATGTTGGAGATCCCCAGGGACTGGGAGAGAGAAGAGGTAGAGGAAGAGAGAGGGAACAAGAAGAGGTAGAGGAAGAGGGAGGGAACAAGAAGAGGTAGAGGAGGAGGGAGGGAACAAGAAGAGGTAGAGGAGGAGGGAGGGAACAAGAAGAGGTAGAGGAGGAGGGAGGGAACAAGAAGAGGTAGAGGAGGAGGGAGGGAACAAGAAGAGGTAGAGGAGAAGGGAGGGAACAAGAAGAGGTAGAGGAGGAGGGAGGGAACAAGAAGAGGTAGAGGAGGAGGGAGGGAACAAGAAGAGGTAGAGGAGGAGGGAGGGAACAAGAAGAGGTAGAGGAGGAGGGAGTGAACAAGAAGAGGTAGAGGAAGAGGGAGGGAACAAGAAGAGGTAGAGGAAGAGTGAGGGAACAAGAAGAGGTAGAGGAAGAGGGAGGGAACAAGAAGAGGTAGAGGAGGAGGGAGGGAACAAGAAGAGGTAGAGGAGGAGGGAGGGAACAAGAAGAGGTAGAGGAGGAGGGAGGGAACAAGAAGAGGTAGAGGAGGAGGGAGGGAACAAGAAGAGGTAGAGGAGAAGGGAGGGAACAAGAAGAGGTAGAGGAGGAGGGAGGGAACAAGAAGAGGTAGAGGAGGAGGGAGGGAACAAGAAGAGGTAGAGGAGGAGGGGGGAACAAGAAGAGGTAGATGATGAGGGAGGGAACAAGAAGAGGTAGAGGAGGAGGAGGGAGGGACTGTGGGAGAGGAACCATCTTGGGAACACACACTGTGTGTGTGATCAAACTTCTTCACAGTGAGGTATTGTTCCTCAGGCCTATAAAAGTGTTCACAAGGCAACAAACTGGAATCGATGGTCACACACCAGCACTCTATAAAAACTATTGTAACGCAGAGGTGAGACTCTCTGCGAATGGCTACACACACCTCTCACAGTCAGTTACTCACCTTTGACGGGCAGTCTCCTTTCCTTCTCCTTTCTCTGCCCCCCCCTCTCTCTCTGAGCGGAGAGTGTGTGTGCAAGAGTGTGTGCGTGGCAGCGTGTGCGAGTGTGTGTGACTCTCCTCCCAGGTCCCTGTGGCACAGTTGGAATCACCCTGATGAAAGCTGAGTGCAATCAATCCTCATTACAAACATGCTGAGATATACCGCACACACACACACACACATTAACAATTCATGCTTGTGGTAACATCCGCATATTTGTGCACATTAAGGAACAAAGAGGCACACACACCCAATATGATAGCTAGGGGGAATGCTGCAGACAGAGAGCTGCAGGGAAGCTCTCTGTCACACAGTCACACTCAGCTGGGAGCTGGCCTGGTTTCTGTCTCACAAGCACATACTGTTCACACACAGCCATATGTCGCTGAAACATAACTCCGATAGAGATACCGAATGCAGGGGGTTTAACGAGAGCGTGAAAGTACAAACTGATCAAGAAACCGACAGAGGAAGTACTTTTTAAAGAGAAAGGGAAGTGTGGGCGAGTGGGTCGATATGACGAAAGTAAGAGAGGGAAAAGAGGAAGGAGAGAGGCGGAAGCCTGCCTTTGGCGCCCACCATGGTTCTTCTCTTTTCAAATCCTAACTGTTGTTTTTCAGGGGGAATAGACTGCTGCTGTTCTGAGTGGAGAGGGGGGATCCTTATCTGTACCCCCCCTCTACACACAAACACACACACACCACTCAAACACGCGCACACTTTACATATACACACACACACACGTCCTCCCTGCTGAGGGTCTCGCCCGGGGTGACAGCAACTGAATCACAAAATCGGAATAATTTAGAACCTCACATGGTGCGCAGGAATAATTGCAACGACAGCCAAGAAATACTAACAACGAATGTATTTGAATATGATATTAGAATAGTTCCAAAAACAAACGAGGGAGGGAGGAATGGAGAGAGAGAGAGAGAGAGAGAGAGAGGACAGAAGAGGGAACAAACTACACAAGGCCACAGACTAACCAATTGTTCAACTTTGAGTTGTTAAACTGCTTCCCCAATCAAAAGCCCTGGATTAACAGCGAGGTTGGTGCTAAACTAAAGAGCAGGGCTACCTCACACAGAGCTATCGCAGACAACCCTGAGACTACGGCTGAGGACAGGAACAAGTACAAGTAGTCCCACTATGACCTCCACAGAGTCATCAAAAGAGAATAAGCACAATATAGGAATAAGGTGAAATCATATTACACAGGCGCCGATGTGGCCGGGGCTGCAGTCCATTAGGGATTACAGAAGAAGACCCAACCGTGATCTGCCCAACGATGCCACTGTACTAGATGAACTCAATGCATTTTATGGACGCTTTGACAACAACAACATCGTGCCGGGTGTGAGGGCCTGTCACCGACCCAGAAGATTGGGTGATCTCGCTCTCTGAGGCCCACGTGAGAAAGGTCTTTATTCAGGACAACACTCGCAAGGCCACGGGGCAAGACAGTATTCCAGGGCGCGTTCTCAGATTATGTGCAGAAGAACTGGCACACATATTCACAGTCATTTTCAACCTCTCCTTGTCCCAGTGTTTGTATACCGCCCCAACAGATCCATAGGTGATGCCATCTCAATTTCTCTCCACACTGCCATCACCCACCTAGAAAAGAGGAATACCTATGCTGTTCATTGACTACTTCTCAGCGTTCAACCCCATTGTCCCCTCCGAGCTCGTCACCAAGCTTAGAACTTTGGGTCTGAACACCTCCCTCTGCAACTGGATCCTGGACTTCATGACGGGCTGACCCCAGGTGGTGAGGGTAGGCAACATCACCTCCGCCACGCTGACCCTCAACACAGGGATCCCACAGGGGTGTATGCTTAGTCCCTTCCTGTACTCCCTGTTCACCCACAACTGTGTGGCCACTTACGACTCCAACACCATCATCAAGTTTGCTGACGACACGACGGTGGTAGGCCCAATCATTGGCGACGGTGAGTCAGCCTACAGGGGAGGAGTTCAGTGACCTGGCAGTGTGGTGCCAGAACAACAACACCTCCCTCAACGTCACTAGGACCAAGCACGCCCCCATCCACATAGACGGGGCTGCGGTAGAGCAGATTGAGAGCATCAAAATCCTCGGTGTCCGAATCACTAAAAACTTCAAATGGCCCAAACACACACGCACACTCGTGAAGAAGGCGTGACAGCTCCCCCTCGGAGGGTTGAAAAGGTTTGTCATTGACCCTCAAATCCTCAAACTGTTCTAAAGCTGTACCACTGAGAGCGTTTTGACTAGCTGCATCACGTCCTGGTATGGCAATAACACCGCCCTCGATCGCATGGTGCTACAGATGGTGGCGTTGACAGCCCAGTTCAACACTGGGGCCGAGCTCCCGACCATCCAGGACATCTATGTCAGGCGGTGCGGTAGGAAGACCCGGAAAATCGTTAAAGACTCAAACTACCCAAGTCATAGACCATTCTCTCTGTTTCCGCACGGCAAGCGCTAGTCTGGCACCAACAGGCTCTTGAACAGCTTCTATCCCCAAACAATAAGACTGATGAGTAGCTAACAAAATAGCTACATGGACTATTTGAGTTAACCTTGTATCGTTATTGACCTTTGCACTGCATTTATCCTCACTCACACACACACACTCCATCATTTGCTCACACACACACATTACGCACATACATTTATACTGACTCTATACACACACACACACACACACACACACACACACATACAATCATCATATACACTGCTGCTACTTTGTTTATCATATATCCTGATGCCTAGTCACCTTACCCCTACACACATCTACCTCTATCGATCCAGTATCCCTGTAAATATGGTACTGGAACTGACCCTGTATATACAATTAGTATGCTTCTTACTTATTGTTTTCTGCATATTCATTTTTATTTCTTGTGTGTTTTTTTTCTAGTATAACATTTATATTAATTACTGCAGTTGGATTTTGAGTTTGCAAGAAAGGCATTTCACTCTACTTGTCCATGTGACATTCAAAACTTGAAACTTGGTGTTCTTAGAGGTCTCTTCATCTCCCCTCTCTGTCTCTTTCCAATACTACTGTATGTGTAGTTGACCCTGTTAAATACCTTGCCATTTACAGCTGCTGGAAGGAGTAGTGGCAGGAGAGACCGAAAGAGACAGAATGACAGGTTGGGTCTCGCTGTGACAGCGGCGTAAGGCAGGAGAGTATCGTGTGGCAGTTGTAATGACGTATTTAGGCTGCGGCGTGGGGTTGGTAACAGGCTGACTGTTGGGGCCTTCCTGCCGGTCTTCCTGCCTGTGCTTGTCATCCTTCCTGTCATCCTTCCTGCCGGTCTTCCTGCCTGTGCTTGTCATCCTTCCTGTCATCCTTCCTGCCGGTCTTCCTGCCTGTGCTTGTCATCCTTCCTGTCATCCTTCCTGCCGGTCTTCCTGCCTGTCATCCTTCCTGCCGGTCTTCCTGCCTGTCATCCTTCCTGTCTGTCTTCCTAGTAGATGTCTGAATTAAAGGAGAGGCAACTGAAAATAATCCTTACAAAGATCATGTTAAATAATGCACCCGCTTATATAGACCATTGCTTTCTGAAAATAAATCAAACACATTCCTGAACTGCATTAACCTGAGCACAGTAAATGGACTTCACTATGGAAAGCAACATTAACTCTGTACAGTTCGTAGATGTACTTGTTACAAAGAAGGGACCATCTCTAAGTACTACAGTTACAGCTGATCGTTACCATTCTAAAAAAAAATAGGTTTTTACCAGTAAGCCAACTTCATAGAACACGTCGCATCTGTGACACAGAGGAAGAATATGATAGACGATCGTACTCTCTCCCTGAGCGTTTCCGCTCGAGAGGATACCCCCGATACCTGGCTGGAAGAAGCTCCAAAACAAGTTAAAAGCTTTGAACAGGAACCAGTTACTTCATAAATCCCACGTATTAGTTCCATCGGATGTGGTCAGAGAGAGAAAGGAGGCCTTCCGAAAAGGATGTTCCCCTGTAGATCATGTATGCCCTCATAGGACCTATGAGAGGAAGTGATGTCTAACTTGCGCCTCTAAAGGCGTTATTTAGATGTTCTTGCCATTGGCTTCATATTGGATGAACATCCATTGAAAGTCATTCTTGGGGACGATGAATTCGCTATCGGATGTCAACATATCACCTCGCCAGTGTCAATGAAATGACTCCAAAGAGATGTGTCAATGAAATGACTCCAAAGAGATGTGTCAACGTAATTCCGTTTAAACGATGAACCGGATTCCCCCTCCTGCCTATAGGCCTAATTTAGACTGTTATACAAGAACACTGTCCGTATCAGATTTGACACATAATTTATGACTTCGCCCCACTTATTTATGAAGGGCCGGGCCTGATCTAATCTAATCAAATTGTATTTGTTTTATTTGATGTCCTATGTGGTAAGCTATCTCATGAATTGATATAATGCATCCAAGTGAGCGGACACCTAAGGCAATTGATATACAGGTACACCAGAGAAGATTCATCCCTGATTGGCAGGTAAGTTGGCAACCCTGTTTAGAAGCACCTGCTGCTCATCGGTTATTCGCCTACGTTTCCTGCAAAGGCTGTTTTGAATGAAAAAGATTTGTACCGACACACTGAAGTAGACCAAAAAGCCGAAACGCCTGTGTACGCTATCCCTGATGCAGTGAAAATATGTCTTGTTTAAATGAAGTAAGCTTCATTGTTTGAGTTATACTTATCTGAATTCAAACCAACCAAACGTCCGGGAGAGTGTGATGGTCCTCTTTTGATTTGACACCTTGCTGCAAATGGAAGGATTGGAGAAGTGTGTAGTGTGCATGTGTGTGTTGATACATGTGTTTATTCCAACACTCCTACAAAACTGTGTGTGTGTGTGTGTGTACTGTAGATGTGTGTGTAAATATTGGAAGCAGTATCCAGCATGATTATTCAGAGCCAGGCAGACACAGCTGTTCCCTTCACACACACACACACACACATACACACACACACACACACACACACACACACACACACACACACTGCACCTATGGACACACACACAGGAGACACACTGGCAGCCCTGGCATTACTGGCAGGCAGCACTCTACAGAATGAATGCACACTGGGTATAGACAGGGCGAGGGTGATCCAACAGTCAGGGACACACTAAAGAGACAGGGGAAGCACGTACCCCCGTGCACACAGGCATGCGTGAGCACACACAAACACGCACATGCACCATCACCCTCACACACATACCAAACCCATGTATCACATGTTTGTGTGTCCATATGTTTATTCATTGTCCACCTGATTCAATAAGAGGCATAAAGGTGTGTGTTAAAGGGAGACAACCCCAGCGTGTGTGTGTTTATATGTGTGTGTGAAGGTGTGTGTCTCTCTCGCTCTGTCTCTGTGTGTGTGTGTGTGAGTGTGTGTGTGAGAGAGAGAAAGAGAGAGTCTTCTCTGTAGTGTCAGCTCTTTGATCAGCCTCCCCCTGCTCGGGAACCAACCTCTGGTGTCTTGGAGGCAGATGAAACGCACACACATACACACACACACACACACGAAACCCTGTGCCTCTCTCTCTTTGTCTCTCTCTCTATCCGGGGCCGCCTCATAGCCACAGAACACCCACTATCAATCCTCTCTTCTCCCTTCCCCTTAACAAGCGCTCCTTACCCCAGCTATTTTAAAGGCCATTGATATGGAGCTGAGGCTTTCATCTGGTATTGCGCCAGTTTATTTATTAACAGCCCTTGGTTTTATTTTATCTAAATATGTGAGAGGATAGGCGACTGGAGAATACGTGGGTAAACCCTGAAGGGTGGTTGACAAGGGTAAGGGTATGTAAATATTGGAGAGAGGGGAGTTTGGAGCTTTAAAAAGCCGGTGGATCCTTTAGCTTCATACCGTACCTAAACAGTGTCAGGAAAGTAATGCCGGTCCAAGCCTTCATTCCGGGTTATTGTTGCTGACGTCCTCCCTTCCTCCTTCCCACTCTCTTCTGCTGTGTCTAGTGACCCAATTCGCTTCTATTCAAAAGCTGATTTACCGGCCAGACGGCAGAATATTTGACATTATTGTCAAAATAAACGTTCTATTGACACCTTAATATCTCCTCTCTCTCTTTCCCTACCTTCTGCCTTTCCTCGGTCCCTCTCTCTTTTCTCTACCTACTTCCCCTTTCCTTCCTCCTCCTGCTCTCCACCTCTCTTCTCTCTACCTACTTCCCCTTTCCTTCCTCCTCCTGCTCTCCACCTCTCTTCTCTCTACCTACCTCCCCTTTCCTTCCTCCTCCTGCTCTCCACCTCTCTTCTCTCTACCTACTTCCCCTTTCCTTCCTCCTCCTGCTCTCCACCTCTCCCCCTCTCTTCTCTCTACCTACCTCCCCTTTCCTTCCTCCTCCTGCTCTCCACCTCTCCCTCTCTCTTCTCTCTACCTACTTCCCCTTTCCTTCCTCCTCCTGCTCTCCACATCTCCCCCTCTCTTCTCTCTACCTACCTCCCCTTTCCTTCCTCCTCCTGCTCTCCACCTCTCCCCCTCTCTTCTCTCTACCTACCTCCCCTTTCCTTCCTCCTCCTGCTCTCCACCTCTTCTCTCTACCTCCCCTTTCCTTCCTCCTACTGCTCTCCACCTCTCCCCCTTTCTTCCTACCTCCCCTTTCTTCCTCCTCCTGCTCTCCACATCTCCCCCTCTCTTCTCTCTACCTACCTCCCCTTTCCTTCCTCCTCCTGCTCTCCACCTCTCCCCCTCTCTTCTCTCTACCTATCTCCCCTTTCCTTCCTCCTCCTGCTCTCCACCTCTTCTCTCTACCTCCCCTTTCCTTCCTCCTCCTGCTCTCCACCTCTCCCCCTCTCTTCTCTCTACCTACCTCCCCTTTCCTTCCTCCTACTGCTCTCCACCTCTCCCCCTCTCTTCCTACCTCCCCTTTCCTTCCTCCTCCTGCTCTCCACCTCTCCCCCTCTCTTCTCTCTACCTACCTCCCCTTTCCTTCCTCCTCCTGCTCTCCATCTCTCCCCCTCTCTTCTCTCTACCTACTTCCCCTTTCCTTCCTCCTCCTGCTCTCCACCTCTCCCCCTCTCTTCTCTCCAGGCTTCCTGAGTACAGGCGACCAGTCAGCCAAGGGGAACTACGGTCTGTTGGACCAGATCCAGGCCCTGCGTTGGCTCAATGAGAACATCGGCCATTTTGGGGGCGACCCCGAGCGCATCACCATCTTCGGCTCCGGGGCGGGGGCGTCCTGCGTCAACCTGCTCATCCTCTCGCACCACTCCGAGGGTAAGGGGCACACTGGTGGGTCACATTCTTACTTGATTTGATTTGATTTACTTCTCAGTCTACTTAACCCTTGCCTGGTAGAATAAGGATCATTCAATGAACTGTGTGGTTACTCAAAAGGATAGGTTGGTTGAAAGTGAGTTCCCAGGGTACCATTAGTCCAATTGTAACTGTGTCACGCCCTGACCTTAAAGATCCTTTATTCTCTATTTTGGGTTAGGTCGGGGTGTGACTAGGGTGGGCATTCTAGTTTCTTTATTTCTATGTTGGCCTGGTATGGTTCACAATCAGAGGCAGCTGTCTATCGTTGTCTCTGATTGGGGATCATATTTAGGCAGCCTTTTCCCACCTGTTTGTTGTGGGATCTTGTTTTTTGTGTAGTGCCTGTGAACACTGCATTGACGTCACTCTTTATTGTTTTTGGTGAGTTTCATTTATTAAACATGTGGAATTGGAATGATTGTGACAAACTGTGTCTCCTCATATATAATCAAATATACTACAATATAATTTCAGTATTCTTAACCTGGTAGAGTAAGAGAAAATGTACTACAGTGGGGCAAAAAAATATTTAGTCAGCCACCAATTGTGCAAGTTTCCCACTTAAAAAGATAAGAGGCCTGTAATTTTCATCATAGGTACACTTCAACTATGACAGACAAAATTAGAAAAAAAATCCAGAAAATCACATTGTAGGATTTTTAATGAATTTATTTGCAAATTATGGTGGAAAATACGTATTTGGTCAATAACAAAAGTTTATCTCAATACTTTGTTATATACCCTTTGTTGGCAATGACAGAGGTCAAACGTTTTCTGTAAGTCTTCACAAGGTTTTCACACACTGTTGCTGGTATTTTGGCCCATTCCTCTATGCAGATCTCCTCTAGAGCAGTGAAGTTTTGGGGCTGTTGCTGGGCAACACGGACTTTCAACTCCCTCCAAAGATTTTCTATGGGGTTGAGATCTGGAGACTGGCTAAGCCTCTCCAGGACCTTGAAATGCTTCTTACAAAGCCACTCCTTCGTTGCCCGGGCGGTGTGTTTGGGATCATTGTCATACTGAAACACCCAGCCAAGTTTCATCTTCAATGCCCTTGCTGATGGAAGGAGGTTTTCACTCAATCTCACGATACATGGCCCCATTCATTCTTTCCTTTACACGGATCAGTCCTCCTGGTCCCTTTGCAGAAAAACAGCCTCAAAGCATGATTTTCCACCCCCATGCTTCACAGTAGGTATGGTGTTCTTTGGATGCAACTCAGCATTCTTTGTCCTCCAAACACGACGAGTTGAGTTTTTACCAAAAAGTTCTATTTTGGTTTCATCTGACCATATGACATTCTCCCAATCTTCTTCTGGATCATCCAAATGCTCTCTAGCAAACTTCAGACGGGCCTGGACATGTACTGGCTTAAGCAGGGGGACACGTCTGGCACTGCAGGATTTGAGTCCCTGGCGGCGTAGTGTGTTACTGATGGTAGGCTTTGTTACTTTGGTCCCAGCTCTCTGCAGGTCATTCACTAGGTCCCCCCGTGTGGTTCTGGGATTTTTGCTCACCGTTCTTGGGATCATTTTGACTCCATGGGGTGAGATCTTGCGTGGAGCCCCAGATCGAGTGAGATTATCAGTGGTCTTGTATGTCTTCCATTTCCTAATAATTGCTCCCAAAGTTGATTTATTCAAACCAAGCTGCTTACCTATTGCAGATTCAGTCTTCCCAGCCTGGTGCAGGTCTACAATTTTGTTTCTGGTGTGCTTTGACAGCTCTTTGGTCTTGGCCATAGTGGAGTTTGGAGTGTGACTGTTTGAGGTTGTGGACAGGTGTCTTTTATACTGATAACAAGTTCAAACAGGTGCCATTAATACAGGTAACGAGTGGAGGACAGAGGAGCCTCTTAAAGAAGAAGTTACAGGTCTGTGAGAGCCAGAAGTCTTGCTTGTTTGTAGGTGACCAAATACTTATTTTCCACCATAATTTGCAAATAAATTCATTAAAAATCCTACAATGTGATTTTCTGGATTTTTGTTTCTCATTTTGTCTGTCATAGTTGAAGTGTACCTATGATGAAAATTACAGGCCTCTCATCTTTTTAAGTGGGAAACTTGCACAATTGGTGGCTGACTAAATATTTTTTTGCCCCACTGTATGTTGCTATTCACTGGAAGAGTAGAGGGTAGATTGGTCTGGTCATTCTATGGAAAAGTTAGGCGTATCCAATTGTCTTGTGGGTAGATTGTACCATCACTGAAAAGTCCATTCAATTTTAATTCATACTCTCTGTCTACGTACCTGGTTGAATCATAGTAAATGTGAAATTGTGAGTGTACGATGTGGGTACTCACTCAAGAGGAGTAGGAGGGATAGACTGGTTCAAAGTGAGCTCAGACTGACTCAGACTGTGTGACACCTTATTCCACATAGAGTATCTAAGCAAAAAGTAGTGGACTACTTAAGGAATAGAGTGCAATTTGAGGGAGAGACTCAAAGTTTAAATTGGGAGAAATGTGGTCCAATGACCTGCAAGGAAACCTCGACACACACTCTCATGCTTTCATCATACCTATTACACTACCAGGTATACTCTGATAGAGAGAGATAAAAGGAGGAGAGAGATAAAAGGAGGAGAGAGATAAAAGGTGAAGAGAGATAAAAGATGGAGCGAGGGAGAAGAGAGGGGGGAGAGGGAGAGAGATAAAAGGAGAGAGGGAGAGAGATAAAAGGAGGAGAGAACGAGAGAGAGGGAGCGCGAGAGAAAAGGAGGAGAAAACGAGAGAGGCGGAGAGAGAGGGTGAGAGATTAAAGGAAGAGAGAACAAGAGGCGGAGAGAGAGAGATAAAAGGAGAGAACGAGAGGGAGAGAGAGAGAGAAAACGAGGAGAGGGATGGAGAGAGAAAAGGAGGAGAGAGGGATGGAGAGAGATGAGGAGAGAACGAAAGAGGGAGAGAGAGAAAAGGAGGAGAGAGAGATGGAGAGAGAGGGATGGAGAGATAAGGAGGAGAGAACGAGAGACAAAAGGGAGAGAGATAAAAGGAGGAGAGAACGAGAGAGGCGGAGAGAGAGACATAAAAGGAGGAGAGAACGAAAGAGATAAAAGGGGGAGAGAACGCGAGGGACGGAGAGATAAAAGGAGGAGAGAATTAGAGAGACTAAGAGGGAGAGAGATAAAAGAGGAGAGAACGAGAGAGGGAGAGAGAGAGAGATAAGAAGAGAGAACGAGAGAGACCGAGAGTTAAAAGCAGGAGAGAGAGATATGAGTGTGTATTGTGAGTGTTTCAATCATCACGCTGTGTGTATCTGTGTCTGAAGATCAACCTGACCGCCATACAGTAATAACTCACATTTGTGTGTGTGTGTGTGTGTGTGTGAGCATGTGTGTGTGAGCATGTGTGAGCATGTGTGTGCGTGTGAACATGTGTGTACATGTGTACATGTACATGTGCATGTGTGTGTACATGTGTACATGCATACGTGTGTACATGCATGCTTTTCTACGTGTGGGTGCATGCAGGTGTGTGTGTGTGCATGAGACTGTGAGTAAACAACCTGTACAGTGTGCATGTTCTCTCCTCCCCTCACACCCTAACCTTCATGTTCTCTCCTCACCTCACACCCTAACCTTCATGTTCTCTCCTCCCCTCACACCCTAACCTTCATGTTCTCTCCACCCCTCACACCCTAACCTTCATGTCCTCTCCTCCCCTCACACCCTAACCTTCATGTCCTCTCCTCCCCTCACACCCTATCCTTCATGTTCTCTCCTCCCCTCACACCCTAACCTTCATGTTCTCTCCTCCCCTCACACCCTAACCTTCATGTCCTCTCCACCCCTCACACACTAACCTTTGTGTTCTCTCCTCCCCTCACACCCTAACCTTCATGTTCTCTCCACCCCTCACACCCTAACCTTCATGTTCTCTCCACCCCTCACACCCTAACCTTCATGTTCTCTCCTCCCCTCACACCCTAACCTTCATGTTCTCTCCACCCCTCACACCCTAACCTTCATGTTCTCTCCTCCCCTCACACCCTAACCTCCATGATCTCTCCTCCCCTCACACCCTAACCTTCATGTTCTCTCCTCCCCACACACCCTAACCTTCATGTTCTCTCCTCCCCTCACACCCTAACCTTCATGTTCTCTCATCCCCTCACACCCTAACCTTCATGTTCTCTCATCCCCTCACACCCTAACCTTCATGTTCTCTCATCCCCTCACACCCTAACCTTCATGTTCTCTCCTCCCCTCACACCCTAACCTTCATGTTCTCTCCTCCCCTCACACCCTAACCTTCATGTTCTCTCCTCCCCTCACACCCTAACCTTCATGTTCTCTCCACCCCTCACACACTAACCTTCATGTCCTCCGTCATATCTTGTCTTGCCATTGACTCGTCTCCTCTGCTGCCACTCACCAATACATTGCAACCTGACCTTTCTGCTGTCAAACCCATCTTCATCATCATCGTCATCTAACCCCAGCCCTCCAGACTACTCCTCCACCTGTCACTCAAAGCCCCCGGGCCGCCAGGTAAGGAACATTCCCGCTCCCCTCGAAGAACGGCAATCACGTCATCGCACCAGTCAGCAAATGAACTGTGCCATGATATACATGAGTTTAAGGAGGAGAGGTGAATGGGGGAGGTGGGGAGGGGAAGGGGAGATACAGATTGTTATGATGAGAGAGGCGGAGGGGGGAGTGAGGAGAGGTAGGGAATGTGAGAGGGGGATAGAGTAAAGAAATACATTGATTGTTATGATTTAGGATGAAATATATACAGTGCCTTCGGAAAGTATTCAGAACCCTTGACTTTTTCCACATTTTGTTGCGTTCCTTATTCTGAAATGGATTAAATGAAACATCCTTAGCAATCTACAGACAATAACCCATAACGACAAAGCGAAAACAGGTTTTTAGACATTTTTGCACATTAATACAAAATTAAACACAGACATACCTTTTTTACATAAGTATTCAGACCCTTTTCTATGAGACTCGAAATTGAGCTCAGGTGCATCCTGTTTCCGTTGATCATCCTTGAGATGTTTATACAACTTTATTGTAGTCCACCTGTGGTAAATTCAATTGATTGGACATGATTTGGAAAGGCACATAGCTGTCTATATAAGGTCCCACAGTTGACAGTGCATGTCGGAGCAAAAACCACACCATGAGGTCAAAGGAATTGTCCATAGAGCTCCGAGACAGGATTGTGTCGAGGCACAGATCTGGGGAAGGGTACCAAAAAATGTCTGCAGCAATTGAAGGTCCCCAAAAACACAGTGATCTCCATTATTCTTAAATAGAAGAAGTTTGGAACCACCAAGACTCTTCCTAGAGCTGGCCGCCCGTCCAAACTGAGCAATCGGGGGAGAAGGGCCTTGGTCAGGGAGGTGACCAAGAACCCGATGGTCACTCTGACAGAGCTCCAGACTTCCCCTGTGGAGATGGGAGAACCTTCCAGAAGGACAACCATGCTGCACTCCACCAATCAGGCCTTTATGGTAGAGTGGCCACTCTTCAGTAAAAGGCGCATGACAGCCCGCTTGGAGTTTGCCAAAAGGCACCTAAAGACTCTCAGATCATGACAAACAAGATTCTCTGGTCTGATGAAACCTAGATTGAACTCTTTGGCCTGAATTCCAAGCGTAACGTTTGGAGGAAACTTGTCACCATCATTACGGTGAAGCATGGTGGTGGTGGCAGCATCATGCTGTGGGGATGTTTTTCAGCGGCAGGGACTGGGAGACTAGTCAGGATTGAGGCAAAGATGAATGGAGCAAAGTACAGCGAGATCCTTGATGAAAACCTGCTCCAGAGCGCTCAGGACCTCAGACTGGGGCAAAGGTTCACCTTCCAACAGGACAACGGCTCTAAGCACACAGCCAAGGCAACACAGGAGTGGCTTCGGGACAAGTCTCTGAATTTCCTTGAGTAGCCCAGCCAGAGCCTGAACTTGAACCCGATCGAACATCTCTGGAGAGACCTGAAAATAGCTGTGCAGCGACGCTCCCCATCCAACCTGACAGAGCTTGAGAGGATCTGCAGAGAAGAATGGGAGAAACTCACCAAATACAGGTGTGCCAAGTTTGTAGCGTCATACGCAAGAAGACTCAAGGCTGTAATCGCTGCCAAAGGTGCTTCAACAAAGTACTGAGTGAAGGTTCTGAATACTTAAGTGAATGTGATATTTCATTTTTTTTCATTTATACATTAGCAAACATTTATAATAACCTGTTTTTGCTTTGTCATTATGACGTATTGTGTGTAGATTGATGAGGGGGGGAAAAAACAATTTAATCCATTTTAGAATAAGGCTGTAACCTAAAATGTGGAAAAAGTCAAGGGGTCTGAATACTTTCCGAAGGCACTGCACGAGCCCTTTTGTCAATCGTATATCTCAGCCTTTTATCGCCCTCATTCTTTTTCTTACTCTATCACTTCTTACAAACTTTCTCACCCCACTCTTCAACTCCCTCTCCTTCTCTCACCCCCGCCCACCCTTTCTCTCTTCCTCTCTCGCTCTTTCTCTGTCTCTCTTTCTCTGTCTCTCTCTTCTATGAGGAGAAATGCTGAGGTAGCAGGTAGGGCTAGCTCGTGTCTGAGTCATACACTTCCTAATAAACTCCCTGGGAAATAGAGGCTCTGCTCTGCGTCACTGCTTAATAATTCACCAGGAATCTACAGAAGAGGAAAGGAGTGCGGAGGAAGAGAGCGAGACGAAGGAGGAACAGTAGGGAGGGATGAGAGCCCCCTCCTGTTACGAGGCACAGGACCGACGGAGAGAAATAGAAAAGAGAGAGCGAGAGAGAGAGAGAGAGAGAGAGCGAGAGAGAGAAATCTGTGGAAGATAGGAAGGAAAAGTTGCTTTTAGAAGCAGACTGTGTAGTCCCCCATCGATTTCCCAGTCTGGGCTGTATCATATCATTTCAAGTCTGAGATTGTTGGAGTTAGAAGCACATGCCTTTCTCTCTGATTTGTTACAGTGAGTAAGATGTAGGGAGAAGCAAAGACAAATCTGTGGAGGGTAAAAGGAACAAACTTTCACAACCTAAGTATTCTCAATCCCTTCCCCAAGTCTGAACTTTTCAGATTGTTCAAAGTACAGTGTTAACTTCTCTCTTCCCGGAGAGAAAGGAGGCAATGAGAGGATTCCACGTTAGACTATTGAGATGCACCCATGGCTGCTACTCTAGTGACCTAACGTGTGTAGCACACTTTGACGAAACAAAGTCAATGTCCGCTCACCTTTTCCTGACGTATAAAGGATATTATTTTTGTCCAGGTGATATTACGTTGGATGGTCATGAAACTGCCACCTTATAGATTCAGTTGTATAACTTCTCCTTCCACTCTCTCTCTCCTCCAGGGTTGTTCCAGAGGGCCATAGCCCAGAGTGGCTCAGCCATCTCCAGCTGGTCGGTCAACTACCAGCCCCTCAAGTACACTAAGATCCTGGCCCGGAAAGTGGGCTGCAGCCACTCAGAGACAGCAGAATTAGTGGACTGCCTGAGGAAGAAGAACTTCAGGGAGCTGGTGGATCAGGACATTCAGCCGGCCCGCTACCACATCGCCTTCGGACCCGTAGTGGACGGAGACGTGGTGCCGGACGACCCTGAGATACTCATGCAGCAGGTGTGTGTGGGCGGGCGTGTATATTAGTCACAGCTCTCTGACTGCAGAGACAGAGGTACTTCATTGGTTGTGATGAAATCCCAAGCCGAGATTTACCAAGGGTAAAATGTAAAAAGATAAAGATTATGATAAGACATTACTGTAATGGTTCAGTGTAATTGAAGACAGTTTCATATTTGAGGCTTTTTGGCATTTAATGCTCTTTTTAAGGTGCCCAAAGTGCTTAAAATTTTATGGGGCAGCACCACTCATCTCATCCACGTCTAATGCATTTATGGACCTAACGTGTCCTTCTCTTTTTCTGCCACTAGGGGGAGTTCCTGAACTATGACATCCTGATAGGAGTGAACCAGGGAGAGGGGCTCAAGTTTGTAGATGACAGTGAAGACAACGATGGGATCTCAGCTGCAGCGTTCGACTACACTATATCTAACTTTGTGGACAATCTCTACGGCTATCCTGAGGGTAAGGGTCTCTGTGTACCTATTAATGTACCGCTTTTCAGAAAGTATTGTGTAACAATATGAGTCAATATGAGTCTTCTTGGGTAAGTCTCATCAGAGCTTTCCACACCTGTATTGCGCAATAGTTCCCCATTATTCTTTCTATTAGGTGCTGAGGATCATGGCTAGATAGCAATTTTCAAGTCTTGCCACAAATTTAAGTCAAAACTGTAACTTGGCCACTCAGGAACATTCACTGTCTTCTTGGTAAGCGACTCCAGTGTAGATGTGGCTTTGTGTTGTAGGTTGTTGTTCTGCTGAACGGTGAATTCCTCTCCCAGTCTCTGGTGTAAAGCAGACTAAACTAGGTTTTTCTCTGGAATCTTGTCTGTTCTTAGCTTCATCCCGTTTATCTTCATCCTGAGAAACTCCCCAGTCTTTGCCGACGTCAGGCATACCCATAACATGATGCTGCGCCACCATGCTTGAAAATAAGGAGGCAGTTAGTCAGTGTTGTATTGTTGGATTTGCACCAAAGTTCAAGGACGTGTAGACTTTCTAGAGGCACTGTATATAACCACTAGAGAGGAACAGTGTTTCCCAAAGCCAAGTTATGTGGTTTACTGTTTGGTAAAATCTTCTATTCAAACTTCAATTCACTAACATTCGCCCTTTTCTCTGACTCCTCCCTCACTTTTCCCTCTCTTTTCCCTCTCTTCCCTCTCTTTTCCCTCACTTTTCCCTCACTTTTCCCTCTCTTTTCCTCTCTTTTCCTCTCTTTTCCCTCTCTTTTCCTCTCTTTTCCCTCTCTTTTCCTCTCTTTTCCCTCACTTTTCCCTCTCTTTTCCTCACTTTTCCCTCACTTTTCCCTCTCTTTTCCTCTCTTTTCCTCTCTTTTCCCTCTCTTTTCCCTCTCTTAACCTTCTCTCTCGCAATGTATCTTTCTCTCTCTCTCGCTTCCTTTTGCTTATTATCTACCTACGTCTCTTTCTGTCTCTCTTCAACTCTCACTCTGTCCATGTCTAATATCTCTCTCTCGTCTCACCCCCCCCGCTCTTCCTCCTATCCTCCCTCTCCTCCCATCTAGGTAAGGACATCCTAAGGGAGACCATTAAGTTCATGTACACCGACTGGGCCGACCGTGACAACGGAGACATGAGGAGAAAAACCCTCCTTGCCTTATTCACGGACCACCAGTGGGTGGCGCCGGCGGTGGCCACGGCCAAACTGCACGCCGAGTTCCAGTCTCCCGTTTACTTCTACACCTTCTACCACCACTGTCAGACGGAGACGCGGCCGGAGTGGGCGGACGCAGCCCACGGGGATGAGATCCCCTACGTGTTCGGGGTGCCCATGATCGGAGCCACCGACCTCTTCCCCTGCAACTTCTCTAAGAATGATGTCATGCTCAGTGCTGTAGTCATGACATATTGGACTAACTTCGCTAAGACGGGGTAGGTGGCTGATGGGTAGGTGGCTGATGGGTAAATGGTAGGTGTGTAGGTGATAGGTGGTTGATGGGTAGGTGGTAGCTGAGTAGGTGGTAGGTGGGTAGGTGGTAGGTGGGTAAATGGTAGGTGTGTAGGTGATAGGTGGTTGATGGGTAGGTGGTTGATGAGTAGGTAGTAGCTGAGTAGGTGGTAGGTGGGTAGGTGGTTGAGTGGTAGGTGGGTAAGTGGAAGGTGGTTGGTGGGAAGATGATTGGTTTGGTAGGTGGTTAGTTGGTTGGTTGGTAAGTGGTTGGTGGGAAAGTGGATAGGTGGGTAGGTGGTTGGTGGGACGGTGGGTAGGTGGGACGGTGGTTGGTGGGAAGGTGGTTGGTGGGAATGTGGTTGGTGGGACGGTGGTTGGTGGGACGGTGGTTGGTGGGACGGTGGTTGGTGGGAAGGTGGTTGGTGGGACGGTGGTAGCTGAGTAGGTGTTAGGTGGGTAGCTGGTTGTGTGGTATGTGGGTAAGTGGAAGGTGGTTGGTGGGAAGGTGATTGGTTTGGTAGGTGGTTAGTTGGTTGGTGGGAAGGTGGTTGGTGGGACGGTGGTTGGTGGGACGGTGGGAAGGTGGTAGGTGGGAAGGTGGTTGGTGGGACGGTGGTTGGTGGGACGGTGGTTGGTGGGACGGTGGATAGGTGGATAGGTGGTAGAGGGTTAGGTTGTTGGTTGTTGAGAAGGTGGGTAGGTGGTTGGTTGGTAAGTGGTTTGTGGGACGGTGGTTGGTGGGAAGGTGGTTGGCGGGACGGTGGTTGGTGGGACAGTGGTTGGTGGGAAAGTGGGAAGGTGGCTAGGTGGTTGGTGGGACAGTGGTATGTGGGTAGGTGGGTTGGTGGGACGGTGGATAGGTGGTAGAGGGATAGGCTGTTGGTTGGTAAGTGGTTTGTGGGACGGTGGGAAGGTGGGTATGTGGTTGGTGGGACAGTGGTTGGTGGGACAGTGGTAAGTGGTTGGTGGGCAGGTGGTTGTTAGGACAGCGGTAGGTGGGACAGTGGTAGGTGGGTAGGTGGTTGGTTGGGAGGTGGTTGGTGGGGTGGTGGTTGGTGGGAAGGTAGGTAGGTAGGTGGTTGGTGGGACAGTGGTAGGTGGGTAGGTTGTTGATGGGTAGGTGGTAGCTGAGTAGGTGGTAGGTGGGTAAGTGGAAGGTGGTTGGTGGGTAGGTGGGTTGGTGGGAAGGTGATTGGTTTGGTAGGTGGTTGGTTGGTAAGTGGTTTGTGGGACGGTGGTTGGTGGGAAGGTGGTTGGTGGGAAAGTGGGAAGGTGGGACGGTGGTTGGTGGGACAGTGGTTGGTGGGAAAGTGGGAAGGTGGCTAGGTGGTTGGTGGGACAGTGGTAGGTGGGTTGGTGGGACGGTGGATAGGTGGTAGAGGGATAGGCTGTTGGTTGGTAAGTGGTTTGTGGGACGGTGGGAAGGTGGGTATGTGGTTGGTGGGACAGTGGTTGGTGGGACAGTGGTAGGTGGTTGGTGGGTAGGTGGCTGGTTGGTAAGTGGTTTGTGGGGCGGTAGGTAGGTAGGTGGTTGGTTGGTAAGTGTTGTGTGGGACGGTGGTTGATGGGAAGCTGGGTCGATGGAAGGTGGTTGGTTGGTGAAATGGTGGTAGGTGGTTGGTGGTTGGTGGGTAGATGGTTGGTAGGACAGCGGTAGGTGGTTGGTGGGTAGGTGGTTGGTAGGACAGCAGTAGGTGGGACAGTGGTAGGTGGTTGGTGGGTAGGTAGGTAGGTAGGTGGTTGGTGGGACAGTGGTATGTGGGAAGGTGGGTTGGTGGGACGGTGGATAGGTGGTAGAGGGATAGGTTGTTGGTTGGTGAGAAGGTGGGTAGGTGATTGGTTGGTAAGTGGTTTGTGGGACAGTGGTTGGTGGGAAGGTGGGTAGATGGAAGGTGGTTGGTGGGAAGGTGGTTGGTGGGAAGGTGGTTGGTGAAACGGTGGTATGTGGTTGGTGGGTAGATGGTTGGTAGGACAGCAGTAGGTGGGACAGTGGTAGGTGGGGTAGGTGGTGGGTGGGTAGGTAGGTAGGTGGTTGGTGGGACAGTGGTATGTGGGAAGGTGGGTTGGTGGGACAGTGGATAGGTGGATAGGTGGTAGAGGGATAGGTTGTTGGTTGGTGAGAAGGTGGGTAGGTGGTTGGTTGGTAAGTGGTTTGTGGGACGGTGGTTGGTGGGAAGGTGGGTAAGTGGGACAGTGCTAGGTGGTTTGTGGGACAGTGGTAGGTGGTTGGTTGGTAAGTGGTTTGTGGGTTGGTGGTTGATGGGAAGCTGGGTAGATGGAAGATGGTTGGTGGAACGGTGGTAGGTGGTTGGTGGAACGGTGGTAGGTGGTTGGTAGGACAGCGGTAGGTGGTTGGTGAGTAGGTGGTTGGTAAGTGGTTGGTTGATTTGGTGGTATGTGGTTGCTGGATAGGTGGTTGCTGGATAGGTGGTTGTTGGATAGGTGGTTGTTGGATAGGTGGTTGGTGGGCAGGTGGTTGGTTGGTTTGGTGGTATGTGGTTGCTGGATAGGTGGTTGCTGGATAGGTGGTTGGTGGGAAGGTGGTTGGTGGATAGGTGGGTAGAGTAGGCGGAAGGTGGTTGGTTGGTTGGTTGGTAGGTAGGTAGTCGGTGGAATGGTGGTTGGTGGGTAGGTGGAAGGTGGTTGGTTGGTAGGTAGGTAGTTGGTGATAGGTGGTTGGTAGATGATTGTTTGGTGGTAGGTAGGTAGGTAGGTAGGTAGGTAGGTAGGTAGGTAGGTAGGTAGGTAGGTAGGTAGGTAGGTAGGTAGGTAGGTAGGTAGGTGATTGGTGGTAGGTTGGTTGGTTGGTGGGTAGGTAGGTGATAGGGGGTAGGTGGTAGAAGATTGAGGATGGTATTTTGTTTGTTCTCCCTCCTCTTGAGGACTATTTAATGTAGGGCTCTATTCAGCCCTTAGTGCTGAAGATCCGCTTTATAGCGCGATTGACAATTAATGGCACTGTTCCCGCAGTCGCTGTAGCTGCGTTCAGGGTAAACACTGTTTGTCGGTTCAATCGGAAATGACCTTACCATGATACAGTAATTCCGTGATACAGTACTTTGGCTATCCAGACCCCCATGTCTATGATTTGCAGCCCTAACAAGAATATCATACTGTATGTAAAAAGCTAAATTAAATTTCTTCTGATTTTGAATGTATAAATAGTTTTAATGTTGGTTTGTATCAAATTCAACAGGTTGTTTAACAGTGAAGTATACACTGAGTGTACCAAACATTAAGAGCACCCCCCTGAGTGTACCAAACATTAAGAGCACCCCCTGAGTGTACCAAACATTAAGAGCACCCCCTGAGTGTACCAAACATTAAGAGCAGCCCCTGAGTGTACCAAACATTAAGAGCACCCCCTGAGTGTACCAAACATTAAGAGCACCCCCTGAGTGTACCAAACATTAAGAGCACCCCCTGAGTGTACCAAACATTAAGAGCACCCCCTGAGTGTACCAAACATTAAGAGCACCCCCTGAGTGTACCAAACATTAAGAGCACCCCCTGAGTGTACCAAACATTAAGAGCACCCCCTGAGTGTACCAAACATTAAGAGCACCCCCCTGAGTGTACCAAACATTAAGAGCACCCCCCCTGAGTGTACCAAACATTAAGAGCACCCCCTGAGTGTACCAAACATTAAGAGCACCCCCTGAGTGTACCAAACATTAAGAGCACCCCCTGAGTGTACCAAACATTAAGAGCACCCCCTGAGTGTACCAAACATTAAGAGCACCCCCTGAGTGTACCAAACATTAAGAGCACCCCCTGAGTGTACCAAACATTAAGAGCACCCCCTGAGTGTACCAAACATTAAGAGCACCCCCTGAGTGTACCAAACATTAAGAGCACCCCCTGAGTGTACCAAACATTAAGAGCACCCCCTGAGTGTACCAAACATTAAGAGCACCCCTGAGTGTACCAAACATTAAGAGCACCCCCTGAGTGTACCAAACATTAAGAGCACCCCCTGAGTGTACCAAACATTAAGAGCACCCCCTGAGTGTACCAAACATTAAGAACACCCCCTGAGTGTACCAAACATTAAGAGCACCCCCTGAGTGTACCAAACATTAAGAACTTTGGAATATCTAAAGTTGATTGAAATCACCTGAGTGAGATTCATCCTCTTTCTCCTCCAGGGACCCCAATCTGCCAGTGCCTCAGGACACCAAGTTCATCCACACCAAGCCCAACCGCTTCGAGGAGGTCATCTGGACCAAGTTCAACTCCAAGGACAAGCAGTACCTCCACATCGGCCTGAAGCCCCGCGTCAGGGACAACTACCGAGCCAACAAGGTGGCCTTCTGGCTGGAGCTGGTCCCTCATTTACACTCCCTCCATGAAGTCCTGAACCCCACCACCACCAGGCTACCTCCAGGCAGCACTCGCCCCCCCGGGGGCCCCTGGAAGCCCAAACCCCGCACCACGGGCCACCCCTACCCCACCTTCCCCGACCCTGTGGAGCCCTACGGATCAGAGCGGCCCAGACTGGACCTCTTCCCCGGTGACACGCGGGATTATTCCACAGAGCTGTCGGTGACCGTGGCAGTGGGGGCGTCGCTGCTCTTCCTCAACATCCTGGCGTTTGCTGCGCTCTACTACAAGCGGGACAAGCGTCAGGAGATGCGGCGCCACCGGCTGTCTCCGCAGCGCCACGGCGGTCCTGCCAACGACCTGGCACACAGCCAGGAGGAAGAGATCATGTCCCTGCAGATGAAGCACTCGGAGCACGACTCGCACCACGACATGGAGCCCCTCCGGCCCCACGACATCCTGCGGCCCTCCTGTCCGCCCGACTACACCCTGGCCCTGCGGAGGGCCCCGGACGACGTGCCCCTCATGACCCCCAACACCATCACCATGATCCCCAGCACCATCACCGGCATGCAGCCCCTCCACCCCTTCAACACCTACCCCAGCACCGGCCACAACAACACCCTGCCCCACCCCCACTCCACCACACGTGTATAGTAGAGCTACAGCTCCCCCTGGGGGACCAGAGGACCAACTACACACTCTGGTTTATCACTATTGGATCGCTATGGATATCTCTCTCTCTCTCTCTTACTCTCTGTTTTTCCAACCATCAGCCTGCTGCCCTGATGCTGTGTCTTTCCTACAGCACAACCTTGCTGGGGTTAAGTGGAAGTGCAGCTGAACTGCAGGGGAAGCAGGTGTTATTGAGGGTGTTGAGATATATTGAGAGGGTCTCGTATTCTCGGATCCTGACAGCCCCCAAACCTGCCCACAGGATGATCCTCTGCCTCTTACTGTGCATTTCATTTAGTTGTTTTTTTCATCCAATGTTTTCTCGGTTTCTGTGCTGTAATAGGGTTGGGGACAGAGGAGGCTGGTGGGGTTGAGCTATAGGAGGACAGGGTCATTGTAATGGCTGGAATGGAATGAATGGAACAGAGTCAAAGATGTGGTTTCCATATGCTTGATGTGTTTGACACCGTTACATTTATTCCACTCCAGACTTTACAATGAGCCCGTCCTATAGCTCCTCCCACCAGCCTCCACTGGTTGGGGATCGTTTTTTGGATTGTGAGGTAAAGCGTTTGGTTCCTTTTCCTTCTGTTATATTGGAAAGCCTCTATCTCTCTACTCATCTCATCTGCTTACTTGATTCTCTTCTCTTTTCCACATCCCTCTCTTTCCCTCCTCTGTAGTTCTAAAACAACCTTTTTTATACAAGGCGTACAGTACATACAGTAAGTATATATCATGAAAATATTGGTATTCTGATATCGTCTTTCTACCAGCATTCTTGGTGCCAAGTACTGTGTTGTTTTCCCATAGGAGGGGAACTGAGAGAGAATCAAGAGTGTTGAGCTGTGTCAAGATAGCCTACTTACTGTGTGTTCATGAAAAGTGCCAAACTGGCCTATCTTGTGCTTTTTTCGTTATCTTTTTTCAGCATTTGTTTGTTTGATTGATTGATTGTTGCTTTCGGTTCTTATTTTTTGTGGAAAGATTTTTAAATATATAGATATATAGACATATATATATATATATATATATAGTTATATATAAATGTGTACAAAGAAGAAAATATCGAAATGGTTTTCTCAGTGGGGATCTATGCATGAATTATTTTTAAAAACAATGATGGGGAAAGGACACTGGATAGTCAATATTCACACACACACATCTCCTGTTTTAAACTATTTCTATCTCAATTCCATATGCTTTTTCTTCATATTTTCTTTTCTGCAAGAAAAAAAACCTGGTGGCACGTCATAAAACCCCTGCAGTGGTGCTTCTTTCATTCATGAACATTATCCTTTACAACAACGAAAAACCTGGTGGCACGTCATAAAACCCCTGCAGTGGTGCTTCTTTCATTCATGAACATTATCCTTTACAACAACGAAAAACCTGGTGGCACGTCATAAAACCCCTGCAGTGGTGCTTCTTTCATTCATGAACATTATCCTTTACAACAACGAAAAACCTGGTGGCACGTCATAAAACCCCTGCAGTGGTGCTTCTTTCATTCATGAACATTATCCTTTACAACAACGAAAAACCTGGTGGCACGCCATAAAACCCCTGCAGTGGTGCTTCTTTCATTCATGAACATTATCCTTTACAACAACGAAAAACCTGGTGGCACGTCATAAAACCCCTGCAGTGGTGCTTCTTTCATTCATGAACATTATCCTTTACAACAACGAAAAACCTGGTGGCACGTCATAAAACCCCTGCAGTGGTGCTTCTTTCATTCATGAACATTATCCTTTACAACAACGAAAAACCTGACTGGACCAATCATGGATAAAAACCATTCTTATACACATTGATTATACAACACATTGCTTATGTTGATCACCTCCCGCCCGTATTGCTTACTGTCTACTATTGCACAACAGACTGCATGCTACCCCAAACAAATCAACTACCCTAGTAAATCAATTCAACCTTTATTTACACAACACATTTCATAAAAGTGTGTGCAATCCAATACATTAAGAACACTTAAACAGAAAAAAAAACAAGACTACATTTCGATCACATAAAGACCCCTTTCTCTGTCTCGCATCCTCCTCCTGCTCTGCTATCATCCAGCCAGGGCCCCTGAGGGCCCCTCTTACGTAATGTGAGTTATTGGTGCCACTGCAGCAGCTCTGTATTTTTCTCGGAATAACCAGGCCATCCACTGAGCCTTGGGCCCCTGTCTCTCCGTGACTCATTATGGCAGGCGTAGAAGCCATAGACTGCCACTGAAATGGCATCCAGTTCCCTGTGTAGTGCACTACTGTGGGCCAGTCAGGCCAAAAGTAGTGCACTATGTAGGGAATAGGATGCCATTTTGGACACAAACCTAGAGGTATTGGTGTCCATTATGCTCTGGGCAAAAAGGGAATAGGGTGTAGGGAATAGGGTGCCCTAGCGGTATTGAGGCTGCAGGTAGACCTATCGTTTATCAAGGTGAACCTGCCAGGGTTCTCAGAGGTCCTGGGTGGGAAGGTACATACGGCCAAGTCTCGGGTCCTCGTATAACGTCACTTTTTCCTAATGATGTTACAACGAAGGAGAGAAAAGGGACAGTCCCTCCATCTCCCTCTTTCTTTTACACACTCTCCCCTTCTCTCCGCCCTTCTCCGCCTTCGATTTCTGGCCCGTACAAATGCTGTTTGATGAACGCCTGTGTGCGCGCGCGAGTACATGTCAGCTCAGCTTCCCAGGGCCAGGGGTAACTAGAGGGCAGAGAGAATGATGGAGGAAGATGGAATGTGTGCGAGGAAAGAGACAGGCAGGCATCTCGTATCAGAGGCGCCTCCCCGTGGTGCGAGACCCCCGTAACAACTGCTTACACACACACACTCCTCCATTCTTCCTCTCACTCTACTTTCCCCGTCCCTTTCTCATTTCCTCCACCAGTAAACACCCGTCTGATTCAGGACTGCTCCACATGCAATTTCAACTAACTCTCGCCGGCGTTTCAACTCGTAACTTCACTGTGTGCCGTCATTGAACCCTGCATCTCCTGACCCTTCCCCCCTGACACATGTCCCTGCTGACTCTGTTGCTCTCACGTCCCCTTTGCTCCACTGCTGTACATTGAACTCTAAGCACACGGAGGAAAGACTGGTGGTCTATCAGACAGGCCAGGGTCTGGGATAACAGAGCTGGGAAGAGGACTGGGAGTAAGAGGTCCTTAGACTAAGGGACAACAAAGTGATCAGCTGTTTTTACTCTTTCCTTTTTTTTGAACAGGGAGGTGCACGTAAAAGTCAAGGGAAAGCCTGTTGACAACACCTCCGTCCGTAATGCTATGACATGGCCAGCAGAGGGGGCTGATGGGTGAATAGGATTAATCCAACTGAACTGAACTGTGGCGCTGTGTGTGAACCCACAGTGCGCTGTAGTATCCTCGGTTAGAAACCGCTAGCGACAGTGTTGTCTCTGCTTGTGTTTAGCTTTAGACGTTTCTTTGGTACCTATTTCATTACTGCTTGGGGGGGGATGTGTGAGAGAACACAGGTTGGTGTTGTCAGATACTCTGTGTTGGCCAACTGAGAGAGACAGTGTGTGGTGGGGAAACACGAGAGATGATCCGCTGTACAATATACTGTAACAAAGACCAGACTGGGGTTGTGTATGTGGAATCAGAGGGAGTCAGTGGACTTATATGCTGGAACTTTTCTCTCCGCTACAGAGATGGACTTACTATAAAATGTGCTATTGGACTAGAATATGAAACCTGGGAGAGAGCCCCAAAGCCTCCAAGTCATCATCACAGTCTTAAACAAAGGGGAAAGGATGTGAGATGTGACCGGGACAGTGGACAGACTAGGGCACCCGACATCTTATTTCAGGTGTGGGAATGATCAGATACATCTGTCCTATCAAGTCTTTGTGCCATTAGATCCTGAACTTTTTTTATCCTGTGAATAAGAGGGCAACGGGAGGGTCGCAGAGGAAACTAGTACTACTACAAATACAACACAACAAAACTTCAACCAATCGAAGAGTGACAGACGCTATTTCCTTTTTTTCCCTGTTCTTTTCCTTGTCTATTTTATACGCTTACACACTAGAGGGCGCCATGGTGACACAATCGCCATAACAACCTACCGTTCCTCTGAACATTCTGAATGTGGACGAATTCAGCGTTTTGCGACAGAGAGAGACGTCAAAAAAATGAGGAGCAAAACTGTACATTTTTAAGTGTAAGAACAAACAGTCAAAAATCTTTGTAAATATTACGTTTCTTGTTTTTGTTTTTTCGAGTGAATGAATGAAATGACTTTGTGACGACAACAGAGACAACAGGTGCAAGTTGAAAAGGGGTCTCCAGCTAGTATTGTATGTTAACCGTACGCCATTTAAATGTATTCGCCACTGAACTTTTCCGAGAGATTCAGGAAAGTGGGATTCTCGTTCTGTTAGCTCTTTCCGTGCATGTAACTAACAAAGTTGTTCCGAAGTGGCTAGACAATGGACATTCAGAACAAAGTCATCAAGTGTTGTCTACGTAGCATCTTGACTCCTCAACCTGTGTAAGCACTAAGCGAACACCGTAGCAGGGATACTGACCCATTCTCATTCTCTGCTGTTGGTTATAGGGTCTCTCCCACGTTGAAATGGGCCCTGCATAACTGCAGGCCTGTATTAGCGGTGTACCACACCAGCCATACTGGATGATGATACAGCTCACCTTAAAGGTGGAATCGGTAACTTACACCACCCATGTGGCAACGACAAAACATGGCCAAGAAGCAAAAAATAAAATGAATTCACCTCTAAAAACATCCTTGTGGCTTTTGGAATGTGTATATTCCCAACCCTGTTGACTCTCCTACCGTTGTGTAGCCCCGGAACCACAGGGAGACCGAGAAACGATGGCTTTTTGTAACCTAAGTTGCCTCTGATCTAGCCTATTCCCAGATCGGTTTGTGCCGTCTTGCCAACTCCTATGGTCATTGTCGCGACTAGGAGTTGACAAGACGGCACAAACAGATCTGGGACCAGGCTATGTCTTAGCCTTATCGGGAATCACGTACTGCGGGTGGGACACATGGCCCCCTGAATACACTGTGTTACGTACAATATGTGTCCTGTCCATGTAGGTTGTGCTATCTGTATACAGTGACCTCATCATAAGCTATCGGTACCGCTAAGCTTGCCTTCCAAGTGGAAAGGTGAGGTGGGAATTGAGTTGCTTAGTGGGCAGATGGTTGAACTGCATGACAAGGCATGTACATAGGTATAGACCAGGAAGTGTGAGTGTGTACATGTGAGAGTATGTGTTAGGATAGCTCATTTGGTGTGTAAGCATAGGTGTGTACTCCATTTTGTTGTAGCATTAGTTAGGACTAATGCAAAGGGAGTTGATATCTATAGTGTTAGTTTAGTAGGACTTTAAAACGATTGACACAACCCCCAAAAAAATCCATATTGGATTTGAATACTTTTTGGTGCAAAACCAATTTTGTTAAGTGTTCAATGATTAACACCATCTGTTGTTATAAAGCAGCTAACACTGTTTTATAGATTTGCCAGAGTGATGCTTTGTTAAACACCTGTTCTGAACTAAAGAGGTAGACCGTAACAATGTTTCATGTAGGTGAATTTCCTGCCTTGCTCGTGACTACATGTCATGGTTGACCTTCAAAACCGAGACAGGTTCGTCTATGTTATGGTCTAGGCACCTGAGAGTCCAGTTGTACTGAAGGACATGACAAATAACCCTGGGAAACATTCTGTGCTGGGTGTCAGTTCGGGCCTCTGCATAGTCAAATTTGCACCTGTTGTCTTGTTTTTATTTTTATTTGTTGAATTCCGAAACCCAAGACTTGAGATGAAGAAAACATGTTAATAATGGATTTTAAAAAACATATTATAATTAAAAAATGAAAGTAAAACTATATAAATAAGGTGATGATATTTGTTTACTTTAGAAATTATGATACACTGTATGCTGGGATTCTGATGTGGGGAACATTAAAGACATTCATAGCCAGACTGTCGACTATGCCTCTTCATTGGCCTACTGCACCCCGTTCAACTCCATTTAGAACACAGATTTTTCCATTACAAACACTGTGATTATTGGAATACATCAGTGGAATACCAAATACCTTGCCAATATGTTGCATCAAGAAACTGTTTTTAATACTGCTTTAAGGTAATAAGACTAGTAAATATTCAGCTAATATTCATAAGTACGGTTTTCTTACAGAGAAGCAAACAGACAAGCAAACTTGAATAAGTTTCTTTTCATTTCTAACTTTTGTTGTGTTTATGTACATTACAATGAGAGGGAACATTGCCCCTTTTGAAAAAGGATGCTTTTCGACACTTGACTGAAGTACATCAGTATCAGTCATTGGGTATTAAAAACAATGCATGTTTTGATCCAACGTAACAAAATGACCTCCAAATGAAATGTTAACCCTACTCACCACATGAGAGCCCAAACAAAATACAAACAAATGTGTCTAGAAAACAATTTATTTTAAAAATATGACCATTTGCATTCAACAAAACGTATAAGGCATGAATAAAATGCAGTAACTTTTCAACTTTGTTTATTTACAGAATTTGAATGATTAAACATTGAAAGCATTAAAAAATGGATTTAGCATCAGACCCTAGTACCCTAGGTAGACTGATTCATGCTCAGTTCAAGGAATAAGTCTTCTGTAAATTGCTTTTAAGCAATGCAAATAACACCCACAATGCTGTTTGGCCAGTAGCTAAGGTCAAGTGCAAGTACCATTCCACGGAGTGCCTATTCTGCTTATAGTCTTGGGGCAGATTTCAAGGGCCCATATCTTGACTGTGAGGTCGCAGAGGAAACTAGTAGTTGTCAAAGTTGAATCCTGACAGCAGTTCCTTCAGGATAGAGTACTGGAAAAATCACAGAGAGCTGAATTGAAAGGCATTCTGTCCTGTCAGCATTTCATCAACAATTTCTGGACCCAGAGAGTTGGAGACAGGTTTCTACTGCAGGTCTGAGACAGGTTGGTGAACTCTGCAGCTACCTTCTGGCACTGATCTTGTCCACTGAGTCTGCCAAGTACAGTATGTATGTGCATTTTTGATACTCACTCCCATTAATAAAGTACAACCTTTCTTATGATTATAGTATTACCATATTAATTGGATTGTACAACCCAGAGTGAAGGGTTCGAAATGATGAAGTGTCTGTTTTTTTTTTTGTCTGTTGATTTCCATTGGTTTAATAGGAGTATAGGATATGTTGATATAGAAGCTAAAATCTAAATGCTTACATTAAAATGTAAGGATTATTATCACACACGTGAGGATGGAGGATGAGGATGGAATTTTAATGTATGTGCTTTTCTCATAACTCATTTCTGTTCTATTCATGTGCTGACTGTACAAATCCTCACTATCAGTCAGTGGAATTTGACAGTACGCCCAGGCCTCGTGAGGTATTTGTCTGTCACATGTTATGAACCAGTATTGGTCAGTCACATGAATGAAACAAAACGGTAAGGATTCATGAATTATGCTAAATCATGCAAATATAACTTGTCTGTGTATAGCTGTATTTTAAGACAACTGCTGGGACTGCCCCAGCAGAGCTTCTGTCAAACGTTCACTATGGTGTATTAAGTTTGTTGGAACCTCTCCAGCACTCGTACAATAAACAATGCTTCATTTAAGATTGACTTTGAGTGTCCCTGTGTAAGAATTCCACGACAGCCTTTCAAATCATATCCAATCAATTTAATTTACCACAGGTGGACTCCAATAAAGTTGTAGAAACATCTCAAGGATGATCAACGGAAACAGGATGCACCTGAGCTCAAGTCTCGAGTCTCATAGCAAAGGGTCTGAATCCTGATGTAAATAAGGTATTTCTGTTTTTAATTTAATAAAATGTAAACTTGTTTTTGCTTTGTCATTATGCGGTATTGTGTGTAGATTGATGAGGGAAAACAATTTTAGCAATTTTAGAATGAGGCTCTAATGTAACAACATGTGGAAAAACTCAAGGGGCCTGAATACTTTCCGAATGCACTGTAGCTGTCATCCAGCTGTGCCAGCCCTGACGGCTTCAGCCCTTCCGTGTCGATGATTACAACGAAGTTGCAGTTCTGTTTCTTTTTGAAGACGTCTTTGACACCTGCCACTACTGACTACAAACTGACCTCCAAACATTGTGTTCAGTAGGGTGGACTTTCCCGTGCTCTGAACACCTAGAACGGTTACCACCAGGATCTTGCTCTTCGGTTGCACCAAGACATTGAGCTGATGCAGCACATCGCTCAGCCATCTCAGAGGTATGTTAGACACGTGGCCGTCCACCAGCTCCAGAGGAAACCCCATCCAGAAGCAACTCAGCATACACAGTGCCTTCAGAAAGTATTTATACCTCTTGATTCATTCCGTATTTTGTTGTGTTAAAGCCTGATTTCTATATGGATAAAATAAAACAAATGTATCACCCATCTACACACAATAACCCATAATGCTCTGTCAAGTTTGGTTGTTGATCATTGCTAGAAAGTAAGTCAAAACTGTAAAAAAAAAAAAAAAAAAAAACTGTAACTAGGCCACTCAGGAACATTGCATGCAACACCAGTGTATATTTGGCCTTGTGTTTTAGTTTATTGTCATGCTGAAAGATGAATTTGTCTGTTGGAAAGTAGACAACCAGGTTTTCCTCTAGGATTTTGCCAGTGCTTAGCTCTGTTAATTTTTATCATAAAATAACTCCCTAGTCCTTGCCAATGACAATTATAGCCATAACATGATGCAGCTACCACCATGCTTGAAAATATGAAGTGGTGCTCAATGATGTCTTGTTAGATTTTCCCCAAACATAACGCTTTGTATTCAGGACATAAAGTTAATTTCTTTGCCACATTTTTTTGCAGTTTTACTTTAGTGCCTTATTGCAAACATGATGCATGTTTTGGAAGAATTCTATTCTGTGCAGGCTTCTGTCTTTTCACTCTGTCCTTTGGGGTAGTATTGTGGAGTAACTACAATGTTGATCCAGCCTCAGTTATCTCCTATCACAGCCATTAAACTCTGTAACTGTTTTAAGGTCACCATTGGCCTCATGGTGAAATCCCAGAGCGGTTTCCTTCCTCTCCAGCAACTGAGTTAGGAAGGACACCTGTATCTTTGTAGTGACTGGGTGTATTGATACACCATCCATAGTGTAATTAATAATTTCACTATGCTTAAATGGATATTCAATGTCTGCTTTTTTATTTTTACCCATCTACCAATAGCTGCTCATCTTTGAGAGGCATTGGAAAATCTCCCTGGTCTTTGTGGTTGAATCTGTGTTTTAAATTCACTGCTTGACTGAGGATCCTTACAGATAATTGTATGTGTGGGGTACAGAGATGAGGTAGTTTTTCAAAAATCATGTTAAACACTATTATTGCACACAGAGTCCATGCAACTTATTGTGTCTTGTTAAGCAAATATTTACCAGTGAACTTATTTAGGCTTGCCATAACAAAGGGGTTAAATACTAATTGACTCAAGACATTTCAGCTTTTCATTTTCAATTTAAAAAAATTGTAAAAAATTCTGAAAACATAATTCCACTTTGACATTATGGGGTATTGTGTGTAGGGCAGTGACACAACATCTATAAAACGTCAAGGGGTGTGAATACTTCCTGAAGACACTATAGGTGCTGCAGTTGTTTCAGTGAGTGTTCAGCTTCTTTGACTAAGACCGCAGACTCGCACAGTTGACCAATTTCTTGTAGGAAACGTTCGGTTCCCAAGGAACTGTTAGAAATGTGTCTGTCAAGGTATACAATTTCCTCTTTCTTTTCAGAGGAGTTCTGGCACTTATTTTTGTACTGCCCTCTGAGGCCAGACACTCCATTGGATATTCTCCTTGGACAATCACCACATTCTATATAGTGGTGGACGAACATGTCATGATACTGTTGGGGATTACTAAGAAGCTTGTTTAGAATCTGCGATTTGGACAGAGAGCACCCACCCAATCTGACAAAAGAGACCATGGAGAGGTCAGAGAGAACAATTCTGTCTTCAACAAATCCTCTGGAATCTGGCAACAAATTTGGTCTGAACTTTTTGACAATGTCTCGCATTGTCCAGACCATTAATGTGCACTGTTCTGTGTCACAATTGGGGAGAAGCAGGGGAACAGAAACCTGACACATTGTCATTTTGTCATCTCTTGCTGGAGAAAACCATTAGAGCACAGAACGAGAGCAGTCTCAATGTCTAAGGCGTTTACAATATTATTATTATCCTAGCAGTCACATTCACCATCATCAACCTCTTTAGGAAAATCCATGGCAGGGCTGAGAGAGTCTGAGCAGGTTCATCGGTGACAGTCTTCTCATCAATCTGCAGCACGGTGCTAAGGTCGAGCTTCTCTGTGTAGTGTTGCTGTCACGTCTTAATCCTGACCTCAGTTCCTTTTTTATGTCTCTATTTTAGTTTGGTCAGGGCGTGAGTTGGGGTGGGCATTCTATGTTTGTTCTGTGTGTTATCGTTCTATGTGTTTGGCCTGGTATGGTTCCCAATCAGAGGCAGCTGTCAATCTTGTCTCTGATTGAGAACCATACTTAGGTAGCCTGTTCCCACCTGGTGTTTGTGGGTAGTTGTTTTCTGTTTTGTGTGCCTTCACCTTACAGAACTGTTTCGTTTACTCTCTCTCTTTGTTGTTTTTTGGTTATTGCAGTGTTCAGTTTATTTTTTTAAATTAACATGGACACTTACCACGCTTCGTTTTGGTCTGATCCTTCCTACTCCTCATCATCCGAGGAGGACAATGATCGTTACAGTTGCTCCAACCCCAGGTCCAGCAGAAAGCTCTCCAGGTGGGGGAAAAGAGGACGGTTTGAAATATCTTTAAATATGGACAGGTGAATTTAGTAAAACCTTTGTTACTAAAACTGTGAAGCACCTCCCATATTTCATAGATGACATATTAGAAGGTTGGTAAATGCCCTCCTGCTAGACTGAAACGTAAAAAAAACCCTCAAAAAAACAATCACAGCTGACTTGCTTTGGGTCCTGTTCTTCAGCACCGTTGAAACACAGGTGGTGTACTTGACACCTGGACTCAGACTGGAGAATGTCACAGTGTTGGACTCTTGTCACCTTATGGGCTTCCTCTCCATCATGTGACATGCTGCAATGACACAAGCGACAACAATTTATCCCAATTTAGAGAATGATTGACTGCTGGATTGGTCAATCTTAACCTTGTTGGGTGGTACAGACACTGAAAAGGACAATAAATAAAGTTTGAGCGCTCAATTCAACTAATAACAAAAACACAAGTCAAAAACATAATTCTCCATTTAAGAATACAGTTGAGTGTTCTTTGTTTGACAATAAACCTTAATGTGTACCCAACTACTTCCAGCAGACAACGCCTTCATCTGATTACATGTGAAAACTAAAACGACTTTACTGTATAAATACTGTAACGCAATATTTATTTATTTTAAGAACTGATTGGCAAATGTGAGTGTGTCTGGATTAATATCGAATGGATTCATAGGTAAAGTTCCCACTAACCTTTTAAAAGCACTTACTTGTACACGTAGACATGCTGACCGCCACACTCCGATTCCCATCTTCAGTGACCAGTGAGATGCTGAAACTGTACCTCGTCCTCGGGAAACAGACCTTCCACATCAGCGCTGTTGGAACCTTGGATGGAACAGATCTCTCTCTGGGTGTAGTAGGAGTAGGTCAACTCGTACCTCCGGTCAGAAGGGCGCCAGCTCAGAGAAACAGAGTCATTGCCAACATAATGAACTGTTAAACTCATAAATCACTCCGGGGGAGGAGAGCTCTGTGGAAGAAAACCCAGATCTTTACAAATGGTTATGACTGCTATGTTTAAACTATGGTCTAGGAAGATCAAGACTCTTATTAGGCATGGCAAAGTTCATGTTATAGCCTAAGGCATGTTATACTGCAAGATCCCCACTGTTTTTATGTTGCGAGTTAAAATCCTAGGTCTAGACAATCTAAATTATTGACAGTTACAATGCAATGACATATAAAAACAAAAATAGATACATGCAGGGTTTTCAACTGCCTGTAAGATAATGATGTTATGACTTTTTTTAATGACATACCTTTAATCTGTTGCCAATAAATCAAGAGATGTACACTATATATACACAAAAGTATGTGGAGACCCCTACAAATGATTGGATTCTGCAATTTCTTTTTCTTTTTTTCTTTTTTTTCCTTTTTTTTTCTTTGACCCATTTTTCTCCCCAATTTCGTGGTATCCAATTTTTTAGTAGCTACTATCTTGTCTCATCGCTACAACTCCCGTACGGGCTTGGGAGAGACGAAGGTTGAAAGTCATGCGTCCGCCCGGCCCGCCACAGGAGTCACTGGTGCGAGATGAGACAAGGACATCCCTACCGGCCAACACATCCCTACCGGCCAACCCCTCCCTAAGGGGAGGCCACACAAGGTCACAGAATGGTAGTGCAGAGTGCTGAAGCGCGTAGAAATTGTCTGTCCTCGATTGCAAAACTGCCTCTGGAAGCAATGTCAGCACAATAACTGTTCGTTGAGAGCTTCATGAAATGGGTTTCCATGGCCGAGCAGCTGCCCACAAGCCTAAGGGCAGACCAACTCATACTTTTGGTCATGTAGTGTATGTATATAATCGAGTTTAATCAAATTTTTTGTATAATATTTTTTACAAGTTTACTGGCAAGTGACTAAATGATTCCAGCTGCATCAGAAACCAATAAAGTGTTGACTCTAACTTCTGGATCAATTCATTGTGATATTCATGAGATGTATTTGGTAGTAACTAGTTACAATCTTACTGCAAAAATAAATGATACAGGGAGTTGTAGTATCATTTCAACTTTCAGTTGTTGTCTAGTAAACATGTTAGAATAGAATGTAATAGAATAAAATTGACTTTGCATTTAGTAGCACAAGGAACAAATGAATGTTTGAACACAGGCTGTGGGCATTCTGATGCGCCAGCCAGAGGGAAGACCCTTGAACTGAAGATGTAGAGGGGTCGTCAATGACAGCCAGCACCTTCTGTCTGGTTGCCTTGTGGAACAGATTGATCAAATGGGCCTGTGGTCGACCAATTACTTTGCTGGCTGTGTTTACTATTCTGGTCAGTTTGCTTTTGCTCCACACGCTCAGACTACCATACTTGACTGTCATATTGAACATGAGGATGCTCTCCACCAAGCTGCTGTACACCCTCTTCAGAACATCCTGGCTGACCCCAAACCCCTTATATTTCCTGATTCAAAACAGGCGTTGACTTGCTTTCAAAAAATACAGTCTGCATTCTCTGTAAAACTCAGCGTGTTATCAATTTGTGTCCCTAGGTACCCTTACTGGTTGGTCAACCACCCGTACTGGTTGGTCGTTCAGAGAGAGTGGTTGGGACATTGGCAAGTTGTTGCCATTGATGATCAACTCATTTTTCTTTTCCACAATGATGTGGAGGGCACTTGACCGGCACCCTTCTTGATTACTCACCTCGATTTGGACAAAGAATTGTTCTTTAATGAGTCGGACGGGAAGGATATACTCCAAACACCAAACAGGCCCTCATCCCCGTCATTAGCTGGAGAAAGAAACATAGATTTTCCGTAACGAGATCGGGGTGCCTTGTGAGGATCAGGCGATGAGTGGCTAATCTGCGTTCAATCGCTGAAAAATAAATGGGACGAACTGAAAGCACTACCAACGGGACATTAAAAACAGTAATATCTGATGTTTCACCGAGTCGTGGCTGAACGACGACATTAATAACATGCAGCTGGTGGGTTATACACTTCATTGGCAGGATAGAACAGTAGTAAGAGACGGGGCAGGGGCCTATGCATATTTGTAAACAGCTGGTGCACGATATCTAAAGAAGTTTTGAGGTTTTTCTCACCTGAGGTAGAGTATCTCATGATAAGCTGTAGACCACACTATTTACCTAGAGAGTTTGTCTGTATTTTAGTAGCTGTCTACATACCACCACAGACCAATGCTGGCACTAAAACCGCACTCAGTGAGCTGTATACCGCCCATAAGCAAACAGCAAAACGCTCATCCAGAGGCGGCACTCCTAGTGGGCGGGGACTTTAATACAGGGAAACTTAAATCAGTTTTACCTCATTTCTATCAGCATGTTAAATGTGCAACCAGAGGGGGGAAAAACACAGAGAAGTGTACAAAGTTCTCCCTCACCCTCCATTTGGCAAATCTGACCATAATTCTATCCTCCTGATTCCTGCTTACAAGCAAACATTAAAGCAGGAAGCACCAGTGACTCGGTCTATAGAAAAGTGGTCAGATGAAGCAGATGCTAAGCTACAGGACTGTGTTGCTAGCACAGACTGGAATATGTTCCGGGATTCTTCCAATGGCATTGAGGAGTACACCACATCAGTCACTGGCTTCATCAATAAGTGCATTGATGATGTCATCCCCACAGTGACCATACGTACATACCCCAACCAGAAGCCTTGGATTACAGGAAACATCCATACTGAGCTAAAGGGTAGAGCTTTCAAGGAGCGGGACTCTAACCCGGACTCTGAGAAAAAATCCCACTATCCCCTCCAACGAACCACCAAACAGGCAAAGCGTCAATATAGGACTAAAATTGAATCCTACTACACCAGCTCTGACGCTCGTCGGATGTGGCAGGACTTGCAAACTATTACGGGCTACAAAGTGAAGCACAGCCGCAAGCTGCCCAGTGACATGAGCCTACCAGACGAGCTAAATTACTTCTATGCGCGCTTTGAGGCAAGCAATAGTGAAGCATGCATGAGAGCACCAGCTGTTCTGGATGACTGTGTGATCACGCTGTCCGTAGCCGATGTGAGTGAGACCTTTAAACAGATCAATGTTCACAAGGCCACAGGGCCAGACAGATTACCAGGATGTGTACTGACCAACTGGCAAGTGTCTTCACTGACATTTTCAACCTGTCCCTGGCCGAGTCTGTAATACCAATATGTTTCAAGCAGACCACCATAGTCCCTGTGCCCAAGAACACCAAGGTATCCTGCCTAAATGACTACCAACCCGTAGCACTCACATCTGCAGCCATGAAGTGCTTTGAAAGGCTGGTCATGGCTCACATCAACACCATTATCCCAGAAACCATAGATCCACTCCAATTTGCATACCGCCCCAACAAATCCACAGATGACGCAATCTCTATTGCACTCACCACTGCCCTTTCACACCTGGACAAAAGGAACACCTACGTGAGAATGCTATTCATTGCCTACAGCTCAGCGTTCAACACCATAGTGCCCTCATCACTAAACTATGGACCCTAGGACTAAACATCTCCCTCTGCAACTGGATCCTGGACTTACTGATGGGCCACCCCCAGGTGGTAAGGGTAGGTAACAACACATCTGCCATGCTGATCCTCAACACTGGGGCCCCTCAGGGGTGCTTGCTCAGTCCCCTCCTGTACTCCCTGTTCACCCATGACTACATGGCCAAGCACAACTCCAGCATCATCTTTAAGTTTGCAGTGGTAGGCCTGATCACCGACAACGATGAGACAGCATTTAGGGAGGAGGTTAGAGACCTGGCAGTGTGGTTCCAGGATAACAACCTCTCCCTCAAAGTGATCAAGACAAAGGAGATGATTGTGGACCACAAGAAAAGGAGGGCTGAGCACGCCCCCATTCTCATTGACAGGGATGTAGTGGAGCAGGTTGAGAGCTTCAAGTTGCTTGGTGTCCACATCACCAACTAACTATCATGGTCCAAACACACCAAGACAGTTGTGAAGAGGGCACAACAACGTCAATCCCCCTCAGGAGACTGAAAAGATTTGGTATGGGTCATCAGATCCTCAAAAAATTCTACAGCTGCACCATCGAGAGCATCCAGACTGGTTGCATCACCGCCTGGTATGGCAACTGCTCAGCCTCCGACTGCAAGGCACTACAGAGGGTAGTGCGTACGGCCCAGTACATCACTGGGGCCAAGCTTCCTGCCATCCAGTACCTCTATACCAGGCGGTGTCGAAGGAAAGCCCAAAAAATTGACAAAGACTCCAGCCACCCTAGTCATAGACTGTTCTCTCTGCTACCGCACGGCAAGCAGTGCCAGAGTGCCACGTCTAGGTCCAAAAGGCTTCTTCCCAGAAGACACAAGACTACTGAACAGCTAATCAAATGGCTACCAGGACTACTTGCATTGACCCCTCCCTCCCCCATTTTTATGCTGTTGCTACTCTCTGTTTATTATCTATGCATAGTCACTTTACCTTTACCTACATATACATGTTACCTCAACTAACCTGTGCCCTCGCACATTGACTCTGTACCTGTACCCCTCTATATAGCCTTGTTACTGTTATTTTATTTTTGCTCTTTAATTATTTGTTATTTTTCTATTTTCTTATTATTTTATGTTTTACTTCAGTTTATTTTGATAATACTTTCTTAACACTTATTTTTCTTAAAACTGCATTGTTGGTTTAAGGGCTTGTAAGTAAGCATTTCACGGTAAGGTATTCGGCGCATATAACAAATACAATTTGATTTGATTTTGAATCTATGCCATTGAAAACTTTTTCCAGTCTCCTCCTCCTCAGCTGCCTCTCCCTCGACTAGGCTATTGTTCCCTTACTTTCCCATTTCAAGGAAATGAAACTGAAAGATAAGCATAGATGGCATGAACCAAATTACGATATAAAAAAAGATTTCACGTTAATTACATCCTAATAAAACGTAGGCTAATAGAGTAAAGGTCTGAAAATGTTTCAAATATGATGGCATGAATGTTGTCATGCACGATAAAACAGGTTGTCGTTCATGCACATCGTTCATCCCACTCGAACGTTTGATTATCCGTCATTGAGCTGCGGAGTGATCAGGAGGTGAGTCGTGTATCATCAAACTTTGCTAATCAAACTCTTGAATGGTCTAAATCACATGGTAACATTTTTTTAAATCTTTATTACAAAAATGGAATGTTATACAACACGTAGGCCTAAGAAATTGTACATGTAATATCACAGTAACGGTAGCTGATTATGAACTAAGCTACTTGTAGGCTAATATACTTTTTGTGAATGCAAATATGTGATATGTTTTTTTCAACATTCTCATGATCCGATTATGCGGCATTCATGATTTTTTTGTATTAATTATATGGGGTGCCTAAATCACTACAACATTTCACTTTACTGCTATGCACATTATTGATGTTTTTCTGTGGCAGACATTTTCGGAAAATGGAGTGTATTCGATGTCACACGCTTTGTGAGGAGGGACAGCGGTTTTGCTTGAGATGTAAAGCAATCGTCGAGGAAGAGGGAGGTAGGTAGCCTCGGGACTTTTTAAAAGTCCTGAAGTCATATTTCGGCTGTATTTTTCTCAGTTATTCTTAAAAAATACACTACAAAATATTACACGCTATTAATAAAAACAAAACAATATATTCACAAGTACATTGAATACGTTTACAAATCAAATCAAATACTGCACAGTCATTTTGGTATTCCTCCCCATTGAAAGAAATATTTGGGAAGCGAGGGAAATGCATTTATTAACGTCTACATTCGTTTTGTATATTCTGTTACAGACACCTTAATTTATTATTTTAAATTATGTGAACTAAACATAAACATACCTTAAAGTATAGATTTTTTGAAGCACCTAATGTTAAGTCCCCAATTCAATAAAGAAATACTAAAATACCATTGGGCCAGTAACCGAAAGGTTGCTGGATAGAATCCCTGAGCTGAGGCGCAGGCAAATAATTATTACCCCCACCACCCCCCATTCTTAGTTTTTGATCTAGGATCAACCTATTCTAACCCTGTGTGGGGGGGAAACTAATCTGATCAGTGTCAAGGGATGGTCCTCTGTAGCTTAGGTCAGGGTTCCCAAACTTTTTCACTCAGGCCCCCCTTCCAGCATTGGAAGGGCCCCCCCCTGCACGCTGTGCGAGGGCCACATCTATTTCTACGGGTACTAGCACGACACAAACTGTTAACACCCCTCTTGTTGACAGAGAAAGTAATTTGCCGTTTTAAAGCTAATTTCCTGTTCTTATACACAGGTTGTCATGGATTGCAGACATTATTTTTGCCGTATTAAAGCTAATTCCTACAATTCTACACATTTTACCATTTGTTATGTGTGTTCATGTGATATTTGAGGGACTCAAACATTAGAACAAAATATATGGGCTAAACAACCTAGCTAAAGTGTGCCCCCCCCCCGGCAGCCAGGACCACTGTAAGTCGCTTTGGATAAATGCCATAATTATCAATATTACAGGTAGTGCTTTTTCTCTTTGGTGAGATATAATGGAAAATAATGCATCTGATAATGCTTCACCAACTTTTTGATGTGCTGCAACATGTATTTGATTGGCATTGTAACACTCTATTACCCCAAATGTATTTCAGAGCCATGCAGTCTAAAAGATGTGACCTTTGACCGGGTTAGGAGTGGAGCGACTGAAGACACCCTGCCAATGGATAGCTCCTCAGATGAAGAGGTAGGGTGTGCTGTTGCTCTTTCACACGGAGGTTTTTGCAGATAGAAATGTGTTGCTGGCTTGCCTCTGAAGCTAAGCAGGGTTGATCCTGTTCGGTCCCTGGATAGGAGACCAGCTGCTGCTGGAAGTGTTTTTGTGGGGTCAGTGGGAGGCACTCTTTCCTCTGGTCTAAATAATATCCCAATGCCCCAGGGAAGTGATTGGGGACATTGCCAAAATAATGGGTAACTGGGCATTTTTCTAAATGAATACCCGAAGCATGATGGGATGTTATTTGCGTAATTAACTCAGGAACCACACCTGCTTTTAATACACTTTGGCCGCGTTTAAACAAACAGGCAGCCCAATTATGATGGGGTTTTTAAGTGTCTTTTGCTCAATCAGATCTTCTCACATCAAATCTTCTTCAGAGTTGATCTGATTGGTAAAAAGACCAATTAGGGGAAAAAAGATCAGAATTGGGCTGCCTGTGTAAATGCATCCTTTGTATCCCTCATTTCCTTTATTTTGTCAGTTACCTGTATATAAGAATAGTTTATTTCCAAAATGCATATCTATTTTCAGATATGTTGGTAAATTAGCTTTTATTGTTTAAAGAACGGTGTGTTTTTTTTCACCATCTAATCATGGCATGGGGTTGTTCAATGACAGCCATAACAATGTACACTCTTTTATCAAGTACTTTGCAGTTTGTGATACATTTTTATTCCATTTTTTTTAACATTCAATTGACTGTAGACGTTTTCCTTTTGAATTGAAGGACTTTCAAGATGCAAGTGATCTATTCCTTGACTTATATCTTGGGAAAGATGAGGACACATCTCAGAGAGTACAAGCTGACAGTCTGGAGACAGAGCCATCTCAACAGATGGATACTGCTGTAGCAGGTACTTCAATAATATAAGAGGAATTATACCGTATGTCTGAATTTGTGACAACCGTATGTATACTTTATAATTGAATAAAATCATTACCAGTTGCTTTCCATTCACAAACACTGCACATATGCTTATTTGCATTGAACATTTAAGGCACGTTACTTTATTCACTGTGAATGGCGATCAGCACTGTTTAAAAATAATCTTTCACTCGTTTTTCACTATTTATCACTATTTCACTACTGTTATTATTTTACTAATATTATTGTCATTATTATAGCATAACAACAGTAGGGATGATGCAGTATAATAGCATGTATTTATAAATGTTTCATGCCTGAAGAGTTGTGTTGAAGACTCATTATGTATAGCTGAAAGATATTTTCAGGTTTGTGATTGGCTGCTATATCTCATTTCCTAGCCCAGAGATGAAACATTTATATATTTCTTCTTGTATATATGTGCAAGTTATTCAAACATTTTTTGCTCTCTTCCACAGAGCTCTCCTCCCCCGGAGAGATAACAGTTTATTATGTTGGCAGTGACTCTGTTTCTCTGAGCTGGCGCCCTTCTGACCCAGCACGGAGGTACAAGTTGACCTACTCCTGCAACACCCAGAGAGAGATCCGTTCCATCCAAGGGTCCAACAGCGCTGATGTGGAAGGCCTTTTTCCAGGGACGGAGTACACATTCAGCGTCACATCGGTCACAGAAGATGGGAATCTGAGCCCGGTGATCACAATGTCCATGTATACAAGTAAGTGCAATGATTCAAACATTTCCCCTTGCATTACAGGAAGAATTGTTTGACTTGTTTTCATTCTTCAAGTTGTAATTGAATTGGGCCCTTTTTGTCCTTTTTGTAGAACCTCTGCCACCTGAAAAAGTAAAGATTGACCAAGTCAGCAGTGAATCAGTGTCTCTGGGTTGGGACAAACCGATTGGTGTCACTGAGGCATGTCTCGTGACCTGTTCCTGTGATGGGGAGGAAGTCCAGAAGATAACAACGGAGTCCAACACCCTGACGTTCTCCAGTCTGAGTCCAGGTGTCAAGTACTCCTTTCACGTCTCTACGGTGCTGAAGAACGGGACCCAAAGCAAGTCGGTGGTGACATATGGCCGCACAAGTGAGTGTGTTGAAACGTGTGACGGGAGGATGTTTTCCAATCGGTTGATTGACAACCAAGGAGGTCAGATCTGAAAATGTTATTTTCTTTCCCGACACAGAAACCCACCTGGAGAGTTTGCTGCTGGACCTGGGGTTGGAGCAACACTTCACAGAGAAGCTCGACCTTAGCACCGTGCTGCAGATTGATGAGAAGACTGTCACCGATGAACCTGCTCAGACTCTCTCAGCCCTGCCATGGATTTTCCTAAAGAGGTTGATGATGGTGAATGTGACTGCTAGGAGTGTGAAATGTACCTCATTAGAAGGCGAGGCAAGTTGTGATGCTTCATTTTGCAACATAGATCTAGATCTGGAGAGTCTGGTTGATAACCTGGACTCTAGTAATGTTGTAAACCCCTTGGACATTGTGACTGCTCTCTTTCTGTGTTCCAATGGTTTTCTCCAGCAAGAGATGGTTTTGAAAATGTCAATGTGTCAGTTTTCAGTGCCCCTGCTTCTCCCCAATTGTGACACAGAAGAGTGTACGCTAATGCTCTGGGCCATGAGAGACATTGTCAAGAAGTTCAGACCGCATTCATTGGCAGATTCCAGAGGATTTGTTGAAGACAGGATTGTTCTCTCTGACCTCCCTATGGTCTCTTTTGTCAGATTGGGCGAGTGCTCTCTGTCCAAGTCTCAGATTCTAAACAAGCTGCTGAGTAATCCTCAACAGTATCACGACACGTTTGTCCACCACGACATGGAATGTGGCGATAGCCCAAGGAGAATATCCAACGGATTGGTTGAGATAAGCTGGTACCTCCCAAGTGGGAAAAAAAACATTGATATTTTTGGTGAAGCTATTGCTGTATCCAATCTTAGAGGGGACATCAGTTCTTTTGAAACACAATATTCCTTTCTTTGCCAGACCTCTGCAGCAGTCTTTGTGTTCTTTGACAACCTGGACACCAAGTACAAGCTACTGACCAGCCAACACACCAAGGCTCAGCTGTTTCTAGTGGGTAACACACAGAGCAAGAGCTTCAGCATTGATGCTTTGAAGAGAACAGCAGCAGAGTTGAACTTGAAAAAAAGCAGCATCATCCTGAAGACCAAACAGATGAATGATGCAGACTTTGTGAAGAACCTGCGAAACACAGTTGGTGAGTTGATTAAGAATTCAAAGTCCAGAATGCCATTGGAGCAGATGGCTGAAGTGGCGCATGAGCTTGGAATACTGGTTGATGAGGACTACAAAGAATGTCAGAGTGCCAAGCTAAATGCTGACGCAATCACGTCAAAGATTTATGACACACCACAGTATAAGGAAAGTCAGCTTCCCTTGCAAGGACAGATTTGGAAGGAGCTGGCACGTCTGGAGAAGGAGGAATGCAGACTGCGGAAAGCTGGGAACCAGAACCTAGAGATGTACAAAAGTGAACTCCAAACAGACAAGAGACAACTTAGGGAACAGCAAAGGAGATATGACATTTCAGAGGCAATGACCTGCTTCATAAATGCAATATCAAGCGCAGGGCTAGAAAGGACCTATTTCTTGAAATGGATGAGAATGAACCTGGACAATATGGCTCGTAAAAACCTTTCTGGCCTTAGAGAGCTATACAAAGAAAAGTCTCAGAATTCATCTGAAAACAAAGATGAAATTGCAGACCTTGACAGACAGATTTCAAACAGTTCTTTGGGAACTGAGCATTTCCTACGTGAAATGGGTCAACTGTATGAATCTGCAGTCTTACTGGAAGAAGCTGAAGAGTCTAGGCAACAACTGAAGCACCTGCCCAGACTATGTGCTGAGTTGCTTCTGGATGGGTTTCCTCTGGAGCTGGTGGATGGAGACGCATCTAACATACCTCTGAGATGGGTGAGTGATGTGCTGCATCAACTCAATGTCTTGGTGCAACCGAAGAGCAAGATCCTGGTGGTAACTGTTCTAGGTGTTCAGAGCACGGGAAAGTCCACTCTACTGAACACAATGTTTGGAGTGCAGTTCGCAGTCAGTAGCGGCAGATGCACAAGAGGAGCCTTTATGCTGCTCATCAAAGTCAAAGACGACTTCAAAAAAGAGCTGAACTGCGACTTCTTAGTGATCATCGACACAGAAGGGCTGAAGTCGCCAGAGCTGGCACAGCATGATGACAGCTACGAGCATGACAATGAGCTAGCCACACTTGTTGTCGGCCTGAGTGATGTCACTATAATCAATATTGCCATGGAGAACTCGACCGAGATGAAGGACATCCTGCAGATCGTGGTCCACGCTTTTCTCCGGATGAAAGAGGTGGGAAAGAAACCCAAGTGTCAGTTTGTCCACCAGAACGTGGCAGATGTCTCGGCACATGATAAGAACATGAGAGACCGGAAAATGCTGCTGGAGCAGTTAAACGAGATGACCCAGGCAGCAGCCAGAATGGAAAACAAGGAGGAGAACAAGAGCTTCACTGATGTGATGGAGTACAACCCAGAGACTGGTAACTGGTACATTCCTGGACTTTGGCACGGAAACCCCCCAATGGCACCCGTCAACGCCGGTTACAGCGAGTCTGTATACGAGTTCAAAAAGAACATGATCGAGGTCTTCCAGAACTGTGAAGCCTCTGGGAACAACATCATGGACTTTCTGGAGTGGACAAAAAGCCTGTGGAATGCTGTGAAGTATGAAAACTTCATCTTCAGCTTCAGAAACAGCCTGGTGGCTGATGCCTACATGAAGCTGTGTGTTGAGTTCAGTAAGTGGGAATGGTCATTCAGAAAGCACATGCACACATGGATGACAAATGCTGAAACAAGGATTTCCAACTTCGGAACAATAGCAATGAAATATCAAACAGAAGACGTGAGGGATTTTCTCCATCATTTGAAAAGTGAAGCCTCAATAGAACTTGTCCAATGGGAGAAGAACCTTCTTGACAACCTGACCAAGTACTATGAACAGGCAGATGGACATGTCTACTTGGTGGAGAGATACAGAGAGGATTTCGCAAACAGCGTCAAAAGTCTAAAAAGGGAGATAGAAAACTCTGTTTTGAGTAAACTGGTCGCTGATGTTGAGATTCAAGAAGGAATGAACAAGCTTGCCACAATCAAGAAGAACTACACCGCGGTGATGGAGGAAAAGGTGCTGAAGTTGGTTGAGAACTGCAGAAAGGACAAATGTCAGAGGCCAGATCAGGAGCTTGACAGAGAATTTGAAAAGGTGTGGGGGGAAACTGTGCAGGAGCTCTCTTTTACAGGATTGAGGAAAATAGACATTGTGAGCCATGTTTTAAGCCAGCTCCGGTCTAACATGATGCAGAAGGCAGTGAATGAAAAGTTGAACAATGTGAAACTTGAAGATCATGGAACAAAACCCTTCATAGTCTCTCCAGGGGGGTTCTTAAAGAAGTTAGTGAATAGCATTTACATGAATGAGAACACAAGAAAAATCCAGGCCATGGCAGACAACCTCATAGACAAATGCAATGAATTTGTGAGAGAGACTGTTCAAAATAAGACAAACTACCATGACACATACATTCAAGAGATCCTGCACATGATTGAAGAGAAGTTGGAAGCCAACAAAAATCTTGGGACAAGCAATAAATTTGAACTCTCCATTAAATTGTACATTTGTGGGTTTGCATCCAGGGCTTTCCAAGCAATGCATGAACAGTTCATATGTGCAAACAATCCTCGTTGGTGCCTTGAACAGTTCAAAGGTAAATACCTGGCAGACTTCAAAGACTTGTTCAGTGGACAAGATCAGTGTCAGAAGAAAGCTGCAGAGTTCACCAACCTGTGTCTCAGACCTGCAGTGGAAGCCTGTGTCACCAATTCTCTGGGTCTAGAAATTGTTGACGTAATGCTGACGGGGCAGAATGCCTTTCAATTCAGCTCTCGGACATTTTTCCAGTACTCTATCCTGAAGCAACTGCTGTCAGCATTCAACTTTGACAACTATGTGAGCTACATTTGTCACTATGAAGCTTTTGTCAAGAATTGGATTTTGAATGAAATCTTGAAACACTTTTCACAAGGGAACAAAATGTTTGAATTGGAGAAGTATCAACTCAATGGGATTATCAAAGTAATCAATGAGGCAATCTCAAAGGCACGGACTAATGAGAACGACAACATAAAGGAATTCCTTCAGGACATATGCAGGGAACTTGGAGAGAAGCTGGTCATTCCCCAAGATGCATTGGAAGCCACTATGATCCTCAACAATTCCAACCAGGAACAGTTTTCCCACTGGCTCAAAACATCTGTGGTGGAGATGGAACAGTCTCTGACAGAAGAATTCCAAAAAGCAGAGGATGTGAAACATAAATTGAAAAGACAGAAAATCAAGCCTCAGAACGAGCTGTTCACAAGAGTGTTTGGCTGCGGGAAGCAGTGTCCATTCTGCGGGGCACCATGTGAGGCGGGAGGGGAGGCCCACAATGAGCACTGTGCCTCAATACACAGACCACAGGGACTTGGTCAGTTCAGGTTTAATGACTCAAGGAAACTCTGCACTGACATCTGCTCCTCTGCAGTGTTTAGTGAGGGTTCTTTCAAATGCTACGAGACAAATGAAGAATTTCAGCCTTTAAAAAAGTACAGAGAAATTTTTCCCAACTGGCATATCCCGGCAGATCCCAGCATACAGGCCTCAGACTACTGGAAATATGTGATGGCAAAATTCAACAAGGAATTTGCCAAAGAGTATGTCTCACACCCTGGAGATATCCCCCCTTCCTGGAAATGGATCACAAAGGAACAGGCAGAAAACAGCCTTAGAGAGTCTTTTAGCATTAATTGAGAGCCTCTTCATCATCTTGAAGAAGAGTGGCATCTTGAAGAGTAATGAAGTGTCAGGCCATAGTCAAACAAAATTGTTAGATTTAATAGTAAACAAAGAACATGACTTAATAATACAAGACATCAGCTTCATCACTAAGCAGAAGAGTCTGCTGGCTGGAATGATAAACTGTCATGCACTTTGCCTCATTTACTTTGCTGTCCCAGAAATAATCATTTATTTTTGCATATGATCAAAGTTTAGCAACCATTGACACTTAATGATGTGTTGATGTTTTTTTTAATGTATATTTTGAGAATCTGCATTGGAATAATGGTCATAATTCAAGAGATGTTTTCTTGTCACATTTAGTTTTTATTTGTGCTAGCATTCACTACATGTGTTGGTTCTTATGTGGTGAATGGGTTCATTTTGCTTTAACACTGGGTAAAGTCAAGCATTGTTCTGGCATTCTTTACTTACATTTATTCAGGAAAGTGTTGAAACCATTGAATTAGAAAATTACATTATTCTGAGACTAATACTTCTGAACTCTTCACTTTCCAAAGACACTTTGATATGAAGTAATCTATTGTGTGTTTTTCTCCCATGTGAAATTTCAGTAGCTATTTGTATTAGCTGAATATTGTTATTAGACTGTTTATAATACTTATAACCAGAAGACGTGTACACACACACAAACATCCTGATGCTTCTTACTGCATAAGTATTTCACACCAATTGTATTCCATAATAATTAATCACTTTCTTGTATATTATATCAATGGCAAATTATCTTAACAGTGAGCCTTTGAGGTGCAGTCAACACTCTGGATATGAATGTCTTTAAACAAAGTGGGCTACACCAAGGCTACACCTGAGGTAAATGCTTCTATGTAAACATTTGTATTAAAGGGAAAATGGCTTGCTTTGAACACCCTCCAAAAAGCAGCATTCATTTTCAAGTGAGGATATACTGTAGCGTTAGATTTCCCTTCACTGGAACTAAGGGGCCTAGCCCGAACCATGAAAAACAGTCTCATACCATTATTCCTCCTTCACCAAACTTTACAGTTGGCACTATGCATTGCAGCTTTATACCACTCCAGCCGACGCTTGGCATTGTGCATGGTGATCTTAGGCTTGTGTGCCGTTGCATGGCCATGAAAACAGTTATTGTGCTGACGTTGCTTCCAGTGGCAGTTTGGAACTCGGTAGTGAGTGTTGCAACCGGGACAATTTGTACATGTTACACGCTTCAGCACTCGGCGGTCCCATTCTGTGAGCTTGTGTGGTCTACCACTTTGCGGCTGAGCCGTTGTTACTCCTAGACGAACTGACTTGTTGGAAAGGTGGTATGCTATGACTGTGCCAAGTTGAAAGTCACTGAGCTCTTCATTAAGGCCATTCTACTGCCAATGTTGCATGGCTGTGTGCTCGACTTTATACACCTGTCAGCAACAGGTGTGTCTGAAATAGCCGATTCCACTAATTTGAAGGAGTGTCCATATACTTTTGCGTATGTATAATGTATACAAAACAATACACTAAAATCCCCAAAATAAAAATACAATAATATATAAATATTAGAACGAGCAATGTCAGCCATAAATATATATTTATTTGATGGTGTGTATAGACGTTATTGGCAATATATGACTAGAAAAGGTGTGTACAGCAATAGTTATATAGGATAGACCATGACTAGAATACAGTTTATACACTGAGTGTACAAAACATTAGGAACACCTTCCTAATATTGAGATGCAACCCATTTTGCCCTCAAAACAGCCTGAAGTCATCAGGGCATGGACTGATGTTGAAGATGTTGAAAGCATTCAACAGGGATGCTGGCCCATGTTGACACTCGATACACACGGGAAACTGTTGTTGAGCATGAAAAACCCAGTAGCGTTGCAGTTCTTGACACACTCAAACTGGTGCGCCTGGTTCCTACTACCATACCCCATTTTAAAGGCCCATTCCATGTCTCAATTGTCTCAAGGCTTACAAAATCTTTCTTTAACATGTCTCCTCCCCTTCATCTATGCTGATTGAAGTGGATTTAACAAGTGACATGAATATGGGATCATAGCTTTCACCTGGTCAGTCTGTCATGGAAAGCATAGCCGTGGGAAGTAGGGGTGCTGAGGGTGCTGCAGCACCCCCTGAACATTTTAATAATTAATAGAAAATATGAATAACAAATATATTTAAAAAAATATGTTTTCACAAAAGTAGTGCACTGGACCTTTACTTGTGTTAGCGGCTCGATATCGACGTCTGTAGTGCGGCAAATAGTTTTTTCAGCATCTCTTGCTTTGGCAAAAAACGTAGTTGCATCATTAAGAACAGGTTCTTACAGGAGCTGTCGTAAAGGCAAAGGGTGGTTACTTTGAAGATGATCAAATATAAAATATATTTTGATTTGTTTACACTTTTGTTTTGGTTACTACATGATCCCATATGTGTTATTTCATAGTTTTGATGTCTTCACTATTATTCTACAATATAGTAAAAAGAAAAACCCTTAAATGAGTAGGTGTGTCCAAACTTTTGACTGGTACTGTAAATTGCTTAAAATTAGACAGTAGGGTGACTCCCCTAGCGGCCAATGACGAACGCCCTAACCACTCTCCCAACAAGGGATATCTCTAGGGAATGTGCTTATTGGGCCAGTATAGTTAGGCCCTGTCCAGAAGAAATCCTAACCCCTCCTCCCTAGGCACATGTGTAGATCTGAAACAACTTGATACATTTTTTGTGCGTCACATTTAAATCTATGGTCACATTTGTGTTTATTTATTGTTCTTTTGTATTGGGGTTAGAATACCTTTACTGAAATGCCAGTTCCCAAGGTTTAGCCATTGTGATGCATTTATACTGCTGTTGGCCAGTAGGGGTCAGTGAGACGTGTTCGCTTCGCACTGGGACTATATGCGATCCTGCACCAGTGTTCTCATAATTGAGAGAACCGTGCTTCCACACCTGCATTGCTTCCTGTTTGGGGTTTTAGGCTGGGTTTCTGTACAGCACTTTGTGACATCAACTGATGTAAGAAGGGCTTTATAAATACATTTGATTGATTGAACCTTTGAAAGAGAAGCCACGTTCTCCTGTTTCATGATTTAGCCAGTGTTTCAGGTCAGTAAAGTGCAACAATACACTGAATACCACAATATAGTTTTGTAACATTCCTGTTGAAGTGAATGTAATGTTTTGAACAACATAGTAATTGTAGCAATTCTTTGATCTAGAAAAAACGCATTAACTCCTGAACATTTTTATTTTTGAAAAAGACTCCTGACAATATCCCAAGGGTTTAGAGAATTGAATGCTGTAACTGTGATGTTTAAGAACTTTTGTAATTGTTGTACTGTAAAATGTTAGAAAAGCGGTTAGCTTTTGGCTGGCTCCGGTTAGCTTTTGGCTAGCTCTGGTTAGCTTTTGGCTGGCTCCGGTTAGCTTTTGGCTAGCTCCGGTTAGCTTTTGCCTAGCTCCGGTTAGCTTTTGCCTAGCTCCGGTTAGCTTTTGCCTAGCTCTGGTTAGCTTTTGCCTAGCTCTGGTTAGCTTTTGCCTAGCTCTGGTTAGCTTTTGCCTAGCTCTGGTTAGCTTTTGCCTAGCTCTGGTTAGCTGTTTGTTAGCTCCGGTCAGTTGGTTGCTAGTTTAACAACAATGCAGCACGCGACTGAAGAGAGAAGAGACAACTAACTTGCTAGTTACAGCATCAGCGCACGCTCTGGAAAGAGAGTGGAAAGGCAGGTCACCAGTTAAAGCAGCGCGTCCCCTGAACTATAACTAAGAGGTAGGTAAGAAGCCTGATGAGGGTGAAAAGGTGATGAAGCGTACTTCATGAGCTGTAACCAAAAAACAACTGGCATTTGGAAAGTTTGAGGTGAGGGAGAAAGTGTTGTGGAACAAGTATTGTTAGCATTGTTAAGTATCTTGCTAGCTGGATCAAATTCTCCGTTAGCTAGCCAGAAAAATGTTGAGCCACATTAGCCAATTTAACTGATCAAATAATGTAGTTAATGACATTAGCCAATTTAACTGATCAAATAATGTAGTTAATGGTGAAAATTAGCTGGCTAATAAAGTCAGACAGCTAAAGTTAGCTAGTTAACATTAAAAAGAAAGGTGTCATTGTATATTGATGATTCCTGTTTTCTTTTAAATCCACAAGTATAATCCCTCCACAACCTCAGAGGATCTAGATACTTTTTCTAACCTCTGGATTTAAACCAAATTATGATGAGTATACTATATAAATTCTACTTTTTATTACCGTGTAGTTTACCAATAAAATGCTCTGACCGGGATGTGAACATGCTCAGTATACATATCCCGAAAGAAAGAAATTCTCGAAAGTTAGCAAAAATAGATAAGATCTTGCTACCATGGAAAGGAATTACTTGTCTATTTGTGGGGGGGTAAAATCACCCTGATCAACTCTTTACTCATATCACAGTTTACCTATTTGCTTATGGTTTTGCCTAGCGACCTGCTTTTTAAATTATATGAGCAAAAAAATATTAAATTTGATTTGGAATGGCAAGCCAGGCAAAATTAAAAGAGCCTATTTATTTAATGAATATGAATTCGGAAGGCAGAAATGATTCAATATTAAAGCATTAGACCTCTCACTAAAGGCATCAGTCATACAAAAGTTATACTTAAACCCGAAATGGTTATCTCGTAAATTAGTAAGAATGTCTCACCCCATGTTCATGAATGGCCTTTTCACTTTATTCAGATTACAACCTCTCACTTTCAGTTATTTGAAAACGAAATCATCTCCAAAATATCGTTACTTTTAAACAAGCCATAGAAAGTTGGTTGTAATTTCAGTTTAATCCACCTGAAAAATCAGAACAAATAATACCACAAATATTGTGGTTAAACTTAAATATACTAACATAAAAAAAACGTTATTTTTCGATAAAATAAAAAAAAGGTATCCTCTTTGTAAATTATATCATAAATAGGACTGGTGGAGTTGTCACACATGCAGCTAACAGACATGGAAATGTCTGCTCTACCCAAAATTACAACCAACTAATTGCAGCATTACCACAAAAATGGAAAAAGGCAAGTGGAAGGGGGAAAAATGAAGGAACTTGTCTGTCGGCCCTGCATTAAAGACCAACATTGGTTACAGAAAATTGTGATAAATAAAAAATTATATATGCCAGTTTCATTTAAGGACCAAAACAATGACAGCTGTGCCATATCTGTTGCAAAATAGTTGGGAAGTGATTTTCGATGTACCGATTCCATGGCACATGGTTTATGAATTGACACGCAAAACGACACCTTATTCAAAACTTCAAATGTTTCTATTTAAATTATTAGACAAAATTCTTGCAACGAATAGAATGTTATATATATGAGGGATACAATCTTCCCAGTTCTGCAGATTTTGCTGCGAGGAGGCAGAGTCATTAGATCATTTATTTTGTTATTGTCCATATGTAGCTCGCTTTTGGTCACAGGTCCAGGAAGGGCAGAAGAATTGCAACATTTACCTAGAGCTAATGGTGCAGATAGCACTACTGGGTGATTTGAAAAGTCATAGTCAATCGATCAATAATATAATAATTATTTTAGCAAAAATGTTTCATTTACAATTTGTTAACTATGAGAATAGAAAGGTTCAGTACTTTTGTGAAGCGTCACAGCACAGTTGAAAAATATATGGCAAATAGAAATCCAATAAGAGATAGATGGGAGGGGTTGAATGGAGCTAAAAGGTGGGACTAATAACAACAAGATAACCAATGTAAAACAGGGTCTGTGAAATGTATACAGGTTCAGAACTTTTGTGAAATAGCACAGTTACAAATATATGGCAAATAGAAATCAAACTTGATGGACATCAGAAATAGAGGAAGGCCAGGACTAAAAACAAACCAAATATAACTATTGTAAAATAGATTGTGCCTGTAAAATGTGTATAGTATGTTTTAGCTGGTAGTAGAAGCTTAAGTGTTATTGTTTATTAGTTTACTCCAATTAGGGGAGTGGTGTTAGGGTTTGCGGGGGAACAGTAAAGGAAGGTATATTCAAAAAAGGATTGTAAATGCATGTACAGTTGAGGTCGGAAGTTGACATACACTAAGTTGACTGAGCCTTTAAACAGCTTGGAAAATTCCAGAAAATTGTGTCATGGCTTTAGAAGCTTCTGATAGGCTAATTGAGATAATTTGAGTCAATTGGAGGTGTACCTGTGGATGTATTTCAAGGCCTACCTTTGAACTCAGTGCCTCTTTGCTTGACATCATGGGAAAATCTAAAGAAATCAGCCAAGACCTCAGAAAGAAAATTGTAGACCACAAGTCTGGTCCAATTCCTGAAGGTACCATGCTCATCTCTACAAACAACAGTATGGAAGTATAAACACAATGGGACCACACAGCTGTCATACCGCTCAGGAAGGAGACGCGTTCCGTCTCCTAGAGACAAACGCACTTTGGTACGAAAAGTGCAAATCAATCCCAGAACAACAGCAAATGACCTTGTGAAGATGCTGGAGGAAACGGGTACAAATGTATCTATATCCACAGTAAAACGAGTTCTATATCGACAAAACCTGAAAGGCCGCTCAGCAAGGAAGAAGCCACTGCTCCAAAACCGCCATAAAAAAGCCAGACTACGGTTTGCAACTGCACATGGGGACAAAGATCGTACTTTTTGGAGAAATGTCCTCTAGTCTGATGAAACAAAAATAGAACTGTTTGGCCATACTGACCATCGTTATGTTTGGAGGAAAAAGGGGATGGCTTGCAAGCCAAAGAACACCATCCCAACCGTGAAAAACGGGGGTGGCAGCATCATGTTGTTGTGGTGCTTTTGCTGCAGGAGGGACTGGTGCACTTCACAAAATAGACGGCATCATGAGGTAGGAAAATTATGTGGATATATATTGAAGCAACATCTCAAGACATCAGTTAAGCTTGGTCGCAAATGGGTCTTCCAAATGGACAATGACACCAAGCATACTTCCAAAGTTGTGGCAAAATGGCTTAAGGACAACAAAGTCAAGGTATTGGAGTGGTCGTCACAAATCCCTGACCTCAATCCCATAGAAAATGTGTGGGCAGAACTGAAAAAGCGTGTGCGAGCAAGGAGGCCTACAAACCTCAGTTACATCAGCTCTGTCAGGAGGAATGGGCCAAAATTCACCCAACTTACTGTGTGAAGCTTGTGGAAGGCTACCCAAAACATTTGACCCAAGATAAACAATTTAAAGACAATGCTACCAAGTACTAATTGAGTTTATGTACACTTTTGACCCACTGGGAATGTGATGAAAGAAATTAAAGCTGAAATTTAATTTATTTTATTTCACCTTTATTTAAATAAATCACCCTACTATTATTCTGACATTTCACATTCTTAAAATAAAGTGGTGATCCTAACTGACCTAAGACAGGGAATTTTTATTAGGATTAAATGTCAAGAATTATGAAAAACTCAGTTTAAATTGATTTGGCTAAGGTGTATGTAAACTTCCGACTTCAACTGTGTATCAGGTCCCACAGTTGACAGTGCACGTCAGAGCAAAAACCAATCCATGAGGTTGAAGGAAATTTCCATGGAGCTCCGAGACAGGATTGTGTCACTGCACAGATTGGGGAAGGGTACCAAAAAAGTTCTGCAGCATTAAAGGTCCTTAAGAACACAGTGGCCGCCATCATTCTTAAATGGAAGAAGTTTGTAACCACCAAGACTCTTCCTAGAGCTGGCTGCCCGGCCAAACTGAGCAGTCGGTGGAGAAGGGCCTTGGTTAGGGAGGTGTCCAAGAACCCGATGATCATTCTGACAGAGCACCAGAGTTCCTTTGTGGAGATGGGAGAACCTTCCAGAAGGACAAACATCTCTGCAGCACTCCACCAATCAGGCCTTTATGGGAGAGTGGCCAGACGAAAGGGAATTTTTACTCTGATTAAATGTTAGGAATTGTGAAAAACTGAGTTTAAATGTATGTGGCTAAGGCGTATGTAAACCTCCGACTTCAACTATATATATATACCCCAAAAATGTATGGGGGGGATTAGAAATGATGCAGACAATTACACTGATAGAAGTGACAATCTATCCGCAATATTAAAGCTGATCCACCCCCGAGGATGTATTTGTTTTATTAATAAATAATAAAATATCAGATGAGTTAACGTTAGTACCCTAACCAATTCGCTATAATATTAACTGGTATACGACACCTTGCCGTTCTTCAAGATATAACGTGTTAGTTGCTTACTGGACCCTGGGAATCTGTGTGAAATGTTAACTAGCTAACAAACTAATGTTTTCACTCTACAGTATGTGGTTATGAGAGAATTAGGTGAAAGTGAGTTTAAGCTGGATACCACTATAGAGGTGAAAGGAACACCACACACATTCCCTCTTTCAATACAGTGGATGAAACGGGGTATGCCAGGTGTGCTCTCTGACTGAAAGAAATCAATTATGTCAACAAAGGGTATCATGCTGGCACATTGTACACTTTCTGCCTGTGGACATTGTTATACAATGTAATAATGTGCAGTGTAGCCCAACGATATTGATTTTGTTGTGTTGAACTTGACAGTATGTGTGTCAGTGAGGGGGGATTATTACATGTTTTACTCGGTGAACGTTATTTTTGCACACATGTAAGCCTTGTGCACTTGATCGATGTCTACTATAGTGGCCACTATAATAGAGCAAAAATAGAATGCCTGTTCCTTTCATTCTATTTTAAGATATCTTTTTCCCCAAGTGCAATGTTTAGATGTTAAAATTCTTCAGGATCGGTGGGTCCCACATGGGACGGTTGAGCTAAAGTAGGCTAATGCGATTAGCATGAGGTTGTAAGTAACAAGAAATTTTCCCAGGACATAGACATATCTGATATTGGCAGAAAGTTTAAATTCTTGTTCATCTAACTGCACTGTAGCTAATACAGTGAACTAATACCATGCTATTGTTTGAGGAGAGTGCACAGTTATGAACTTAGTTATTAATAAACCAATTAGGCACATTTGGGCAGTCGTGATACATTTTTAACAGATATGCAATAGTTCATTGGATCAGTCTAAAACTTTGCATATATAGCAGCAGTGCTGTTTCCTCCAGCATCTTCACAAGGTCTTTTGCTGTTGTTCTGGGATTGATTTGCACTTTTCGCACCAAAGTACGTTCATCTCTAGGAGATGGAACGCGTCTCCTTCCTGAGCAGTGTGACGGCTGCGTGGTCCCATGGTGTTTATACTTGCATACTTTTGTTTGTACAAATGAACGTGGTATCTTCAGGTGTTTGGAAATTGCTCTCAATGATGAACCAGACTTGTGGAGGTCTACAATTGTTTTTCTGTGGTCTTGGCTGATTTACTTTGATTTTCCCATGATGTCAAGCAAAGAGGCACTGAGTTTGAAGGTAGGCCTTGAAATACATCCACAGGTACACCTCCAATTGACTCAAATGATGTCAATTAGCCTATCAGAAGCTTCTAAAGCCATGACATAATTTTCTGGAATTTTCCAAGCTGTTTAAAGGCACAGTCAACTTAGTGTATGTAAACTTCTGACCGACTGGAATTGTGATACATTGAATTTTAAGTGAAATAATCTGTCTAAATAATTGTTGGAAAAATTACTTGTGTCATGCACAAAGTAGATGCCGTAACCGACCGCCAAAACTAGTTTCACAAGAAATTTGTGGAGTGGTTGGAAAACGAGTTTTAATGACTCCAACCTAAGTGTATGTAAACTTCAGACTTCAACTGTAGACGGGTGTGTGCCTTTTCAAATCATGTCAAATCAATTGAATTTACCGCAGGTGGACTCCAAGTTGTAGAAACATCTCAAGGATGATCAATGGAAACAGGATGCAGCTGAGCAATTTTGAGTCTCACAGTAAAGGGTCTCAGTACTTATGTAAATAAGGTATTTCTGTTTTTTATTTAATACATTTGCAAACATTTCAAAAAACCTGTTTTTGCTTTGTCATTATGGGGTATTGTGTGTAGATTGTTGAGATGTTTTTATTTAATACATTTTAGAATAAGGCTGTAACGTAACAACATTTGGAAAAAGTCGAAAGGTCAGAATACTTTCCGAAGGCACTGTATGTCAGTGTGTCATATGCATGTTGAAAACACTATCTTTAAACTAGCCTAGTGGTTAGAGTGTTGGGCCAGTAACGAAAGGTTGCTGGATCGAATCCCAGAGCTGACAAGGTAAAAATCTGTCGTTCTGCCCCTGAACAAGATAGTCAACCCACTGTTCCCCGGTAGGCCGCCATTTTAAATAAGAATTTGTTCTTAACTGACTTGCCTAGTTAAATAAAGGTTACATTTATATTTTTTTAAAGAACAAGCGATTAGAAATTGTATGCATTAAGGTTAGATAGGCAGACTAAGGTTTACAGTGCATATATTTTGATCACGGCTAACTGAGGGCAGGGTGATCATTATCCCTCTGCTTCACCAAGAAGGTCAAAGGGTCTCCTAGGGGCTGGCCCATCCGGATGTGAGCCAGCAGTTCCTGAGTCATGTTCAGGGCGTTGCGGGAGGTATAGAGGTAAGAGAGGTCAGAGTTCATCCCGGAAGGGGCGTACTCCCCACAGGTGTGGCCCCGAAGCCCTGGGGCGCAGTCGACCTTGTAGGAGTAGAACAGGCTGCCGTGACTCATGGGACACATATCGTCGTGAATCCCAGCTTTGACGGGCTGGACTTTGCATTCACCCAGGAGTTCGTTCGACCAATTGTCTTCATCGTATACAGTGAACTTGAGCTCGCTGGCCAGGGACAGCTTGACTGTCCCAAATTTGAAGACCTCCTTCCACATGGGGTTGTCGTTGTTATGGATCACCCTGGTCTGCTTGACGTCTTTTCCCATGAGCACCTTGACGAAGCAAACCAAATCAAACTTGATTGAAAGCTACAGTATGTGATTAGAAAAATGACAAAACGAGGTCCCCGTCACTTGTTTTAGTATGCAGCTCGGGTATGGGGCTAGGGAGATGTAACCCTTGTCAAATCCTAGACTGTAGCTTTAAAGTGCACGTGAAAACAAACTTCATAGTCAATTAAAATTCTAAAATAAAAGAGATGAATAATACCTTGACAAAGCCGTCGGTCTGGGAGGTGGTGTCTCCCCAGAGGTCCCTGGCTTTCTTCACGGTGACGGTAAGGTGAGCCAAGCCCTTCTCCTGCGGGCAGCATTGGCTGGTCATCTCCTTACTGGTCTGGCACACACACTGACAGGAGTCATGGGTACTGGACCTGGAGCTTCCCTTGCACTTCCCAGAGCAGTGCTTGAACAGGGCGTGTTTCAGGATGTAGTCCTCCACGGCCTTCTTCAGCCCCGCCCTCTTGCTGGCCTTTTTCACCAATAGGTGGAGAGGATGGAGAGAGTAGTTGATGATATCAGGTATGGTTTTCAGGCTACTTGCCCAATCAGCGAAGGCCTTGGAGTTTTCACCAATCTTGGAGAAGAGCAGGTCGGGCGTTCCGTCCGTCTGTCCCCCCACCACCTCGGTAAACCTGTATGTTTGTTGTTTATCGTCAGTCATGTTTTGTCTTGAGGACATTATTGGAAATGTGTTTTTTATAAGTCTTGTATAATGCCCATTAATCCCACCAAAAATCGCTAACATTTCTGAAATCGATCAAACCTCTCGTTGAAGGTACTGCTGAAGGTGTCACTGGTGTTACGTTTTTTGAGGTCACTCTTGCAGAACTTTGTCTCTGCATTGGCTTCGGCTGTTCCGCAGTTGGTGGCGACAGAGGCCTCGGCCTCCAGGCAGTCCTTGATCTCGTTCTCGTTGTAACCATTGACGGCCGCCTAGGTTTGGGTTTATTAAAACATCTTGGTACATATGCAGACTCTTCAATAAAATGTGATGTCATACAATAAAATTAAAAACAGAACTATATAATCTGCCTAAATACGTGAACGTGTCTTCAATAAGTTGTACACCACAAATACCAATATCAATAATAAGGAGAATGTCATTTGCAGAGTTTGAGAAGTCTTACCTTGCACACGCGCAGTGAGGTGACGCCCTTCACCCGCCCCCCCAGTTTAACCTTCCGGATATAGTGGGTACCGAAGGTCGCAAGGAAACGATTGTAGTCAGCCTTGGTCTGGTCGGTGTAGAGGGGGGGCAGGATGCCCAGGGAGCGAGAGAATTCGGGGTGCAGGGGAGGGTCCTCTATCAGTCGGTAACTGAGGAAGAAACCCAAGATAGAGAATAGACTACTTTGTTATCTTTCTGTAAATGGTTTTGTCATTTTGTGGCCTTTTTGAGGGGTGCATCAAAGTCCCTGCCTAAAAGTAGGCCTATCTATGGTGATAGAAGTTTGACTATTTTCAAGAAGTCTAATTCAATAACAATGTGGCTACAAATTGTCAACAAAACACATAATGTAGTTACAATTGAAACAGGATATTCTATCGCAAAATAACTATTCTTTAACACCCCAGAGTGTGTGCACAACTATTATAATCTAGTATATACCTTACTATAGCCTATAGAGGGCAGTGTTGGCTATATAAAGGAATGTAAACTTTCTAATACAAGTGAAGTTATTATATTCATAGAAGTAATAGGTCACCTGTAATAGGAGCAGTGTATATCCTGTTTGATGAAGCTGTACTTGTCCTCCTTGGACTGGCTCATCACCGTCTTGGCAGCTCTGGAGTGGGTACCCCCCACCATGGCCGACCCATTAGCGTTGGGGATATTAACGTCCAGACCAATCTGCCAACTGCCGTCCACCTATATATTCACATCGGTGGTGGATTAAGTGAGTTTACCCCATAATGGGGTAAACTTCTATTTCTATTAGTAGTATTATACATTTGATTAATATTTCTATATATTATTAGTCTTATTATAAAATGCTTAATATATCAATTATTATTTTCAGTAGTAGTAGCTGTAGTAGTAGTTATAATTATTGTAGCAGTAGTTGTTATAGTAGTAGATGTAGTATTAGTTGTAGTTGTATTAGAAGTAGTAGCCGTATTAGTAGTAGCTGTAGTTGTAGTAGTATTACATCTGTCTGGCTGCTGCTCACAAACGACTCGCTGGAGTCGAAGACAATGCTGGACAACTTCATGTGACACTGATGCAAGGGACGCCAGTCCACCACAGCTGCGGGCAGCCTCTGAGTCTGGCCCTCCATGAAAGGGTTAACACAGAGGGTACAGGCTCCATTTGGGGTCTTCCAGTTGTCCACATCAACAACATAGGCCTGCTTGCGCTCCATGGTGACAATGTTGAAACCCTCGCCCGCCAGGTTGGTACCAGGAGCTGACATGGCAGCCTTGCACCTTGCTGGCCGGCCCGTGGTGCACGAGGGCAGAACGGGGGTCAGCCACCATCCCCACAGCCATAGCAGGGTCACCAGAGTAGTCTGTATGCCTGGAGAGGAGGAGGAGGTAGATATTCAATTCAATAGAGTGTTCTTTAATATTGAACCAAAATCTAAAGTTGTCAGACATTTTCAGACTTCAAAAGTAGTCTAGTGTTAAGATATTGTGGTGCTATTTTGACTGAAACACATAAGAGTGTTACTGTATGTGCCAGAGATTTGTATTGCGAAAGCTCAGTTAATTCAAGAGTCCATATGCCCCCGTGAGAGACCGGCGTTCGCTACCGGAGTCGACTTCTTCAACTGCACATCTCTTATCTGTCTCCCTACTCACTTCATCTCTCTCTGTAATAATCTCCATTAAACAGTACAAGGCGTAGGGTGATTGGACTGCTGTTCCCCTAAAAAAGTTAGGTTTGGAATGACTATAGAGCGGGGACCCCCACCCAGGCCAACCGCTGACCCAGGGACCCCCACCCAGGCAAACCGCAGACCCAGGGAAACCAGTGACCCAGGGACCCCCGCCTAGGCAAACCGGTAACCCGGGGACCCCCACCATGGTATTATCAGCTAAATAGCAAGGAGAAGTAATCAACATTTAAAAATGAATAGATTTGATTTGTATTGTTTGTATTATTTTGACCTTTTCACATTATAATTGGAAGTGTAAAATACATAGTCTACTAGCTAAAAAGGTAACTCCAAACACATTTTCACTAATATCAGCTGGTTAAATAAAGGTTAGCCATGTGTTTTGGTAAAAATGATTCAATCTGTATTGCTGAAGTGCTACAGGTTGTGTGATAGAAATGTAAAGGTAATTTCCCATTGAGCCGATATATGTAGCGTTTACCGTGAATGCAGTCTCCGCTAACGCGGCACCATTGCCTTTGCACTTGCAGCGACTAGTATTAACGGGTGCTTTTTCATAGCCTATGTCAGATACTTTGACTATCATTTCTCTGTAATTAGCTCCAATTAGTGCAATTTGCTCAATATTAGGGTTTGATAAATAAAGTTGACATCATTAGAAAGAATATATTATCATAGTTTCTACTGTATGTATGTATGTAATTCAAAATGTGTTTATTCTGTTGTTGCTAGCGATATTTTAAATAAATAAAAATGAAAAACATTTTAGAAAAAAATGTGCGGACCCCCTGCAGTATCTCCATGGAACCCCAGTTGAATACCCCTGATATAGAGTAACCTCTTACCTGACATATCAATCACAATCTCTTGGTAATGATGAGGTTGATGAAAATCAACTCCTAGAACAATGGAGCGTCCTGACCTGTCCGTCTGTCTGTCTGTGTGATGACTGACTGACTGAAGGAATCACTATGTGGGATGTATTTTTGTTGTTGTTGCAGTCAAGGCTTTGTTTATATAGACGGGGCCTGTAGTTTTCTTTGGCTATACACAGTATACCACCACAAGCTGTTGCAATGTGTGTTGGTGTGAAAGTGGATGTTTACTTACGAGAAACCCTTCGCAGACAGATGGATGAATGTCTCATGGCACTAGAAAACAAGATTAGGCCCAGAAGTTTCATTCCACTTAACACTAGACTACTTTTGAAGTCCTCTCACCCATGTGCTCCTGCTCTCCATGATTAGCCAACCACGCATCCAATCAAATCAGTCCTATGCATAGCCACTTTGCATACAGAGCCATTTCCTTGCTTTGGCAGTCAACCTCCCTCTGTGCTGTGTGGACTGCATCTGGTACTGAACCCTACAGTAGTCTACTCCTGGATGTATAAACAGCCTTCCCTATTCCTCCTAGTACTGCCACAACCCTCTCCGCTGTAGGGTCTGTACCCAGGCTAAGATGCGTCCATTGCGGGTCTACCTGCTGGCCCTCCTCCTGTTGGCAGGGATATGGCTGTCTGGTGCCAGTGTATCCGACAGCTTTAGAGACTGCAGACAGTTTTTCTACATGAAGGCAGCACCAACAGGCATCGACGGGACCAGGGACAGCCTCAAGAGGATCTGCCAGCGCTACGGGGACAAGGCGCGCTACGCTACCCTGTACGACGGCAGCCGTCGCCTGCCCCTCTACTCAGCCTACACCTTTAAGAAGAACGATGGGAAGAAGAGGATGGACACGCCCTGGATGTACGAGCCACAGGTAGAGATCTGTTATCGTGTCACATCATCACAGCAGGTAGAGAGAGATCTTCAGCTGCAACGTACTGTGATACTCTCATGCAATACCGCAGTATTCTCCTGCAATAACAGTCCCATCTTAATGACTTACCAGCCAATGCATTGGGGGTCCTGTCTTTGTCATGAGGGCTTGCTTTTTCTCCACCTAAACGAATGATAGTAAGAGTGGTTAGATGACAATCTAAATTCAACTTTTCAAAAACCTATTTTTACAAACTATCTTATCTGTCATTAAATCATCACCCCCCCCAAATCACTCCACAGCTGGTGTCTGGGAATGAGGGTGGGGAACATGAAGGTGCTGCCCCCTAGTGATGAGCCGGAGCCTCTGATCCAGGAGAGCCAGGCGGTGCTGGAGGACTACTCAGACGCCGTGGAGTACTCCCGAGGCCTGCTCAACCCAGACCAGCACCAGGCGGACCCAGACGATAAGGCCTCCACCTACACCCTGACCAACGTGGTACCCCAGGTCAGCCATTTTGTTTTCAAATATGTTTTTTGAATGGTTTTGGGACGTTATAAATCATGTTATAATTAAGCAATAAGGCCCGAGAGGGTGTGGTATATTGGCCATATGCCACAAACCCCTGAGGTTCCTTTTTGCTATTAAAAACTGGTTACCAACATAATTAGAGTAGTAAGAATAAATGTTTTGTCAATCGGTCTGATATACCACGGCTGTCAGCCAATCAGCATTCAGGGCTCTAACCACCCAGTTTATAATCCTATTTAGAATTGAATGTTATGTTAATGTTAGCTAATGTCCTGGTACCAGATCACAGACTTCCTGGAAGAGACCTGGAGCTCCTATTTGGATACCGTGCGCCGCCGCCTCAATAACTTCTGCCGCGGAAAGCAGTCCTACGTGGTAACCGGGGTTACAGTCTCCGGGGCGACCATACGTCGGGGGAACGAGGACCGCATGGGGATCCCCAAACACGTGTGGTTGGCTTACTGTTGCCCACGGTTCGACCGTAACTCTCCCTACGAGGTGCGTTTCATGTTCCCTAGCTATGGTGCCTATGCACTGAATGAACAGGAGGACCATGGAGTCATGGAGGTGCCTTTAAAGACACTGGAGAGCTTCCTGAAGAAACAAACAGACATGGATAGTAATCTGGCTATCTTCTACGGGGACTGTGTGTCAGAGAACACCTTCAAAAAGAAAAGGAAGAGATAGGCCTGTGTGTGTGTGTGTCTGTTTTAGTTTTTTTTACTGTAATGGGGGTGTAAATTGACCAATTGAAGGAAGTTTTATTTTATTTCACATTTTCTACTCTTACAAAGTAACTGTCAATAATTGTCATGCACAATCAATCAACTGAACTGAAAATACAACAAAAAGCTCTCGTCGGTCTCAAACGTGTGAGAAACCACATCACGAAGCAACACTTTTCTTCACACCTCATAGAAACGCTCTGAACAAAGTGTGCTGCATGGAACTTAAACCGACAGGACTACAGTATACTGCTTCAATGAAAGTACCATAGTAAGCTACAGCTGTAATGTTGTAACGTAATAAAAAAGATTCTGTTCAATGTAGTTTCACAGCCAATATTTGCATGGAATATGGGACATACGCGGTGCAGTGTAAAAACAATGGTAGAGGCCTGGTGCATGAGTCGACTAGCTGACCACACGTCCATGGTAACCCAATGCTTGCACACAGATAGCACTGGCTGAATGAGAGTCACTTCTTTGCATACTATCAGTGGGTTTATGGTTCTCACCAGTTCTATTCTACAGTTCTAAAACACTGTTCTCAGACCTGCTGAAGAAATCATGACATCACCTACTCTGGAAGCCCTCCCTTCATCTCACCTCCTACCCTCCTTCCTTCCCTCCTCCCATTCTCCTTCTCTTGTCCATAGCCACACTAACCGTCCGGTGCAGGTACAGACAGACAGACAGGATAGTGTATCCACACCGCACTATGTTGCTGTCCTGTGTACTCCTGGCTCTGGCCCTGCTTCCTCTACCTCCCCCAGTAAACTCCAGCGTGGACTCCTCCTTCAGGGAATGCAGCCAGTTCCTGTACAGGGGCCTGGCCCCAAGGGGCCTCCAGGGGACTCGGGGCCTCCAGAAGGTTTGCCAGCATTACGGGGACAAGGCGCGCTACGCCACCCTGTACGACCCAGCAGGCAGGATCCCCCTCTTCTCCGCCTACACCTTTAAACGATCCAATGGTGAGAGCAGGGAAGGTCTGCCCTGGATGTACGAACCACAGGTAAGGGCCTAGACTTTTTTGTTTGTTACTAACTATACTGATAGGTCTCTCTGGTGGAGATCAAGCATCTCCATGGTCTACACAGACAAAGTCATAGAGACACAATGGTCTGTGCTATTGAAGTCTGTGATCAAATCAAACTGAAGAAGAGGAGTCGGTGAGTCATTCAAAGAATAGAATGTCTGCTACAGTGGGGAGAATAGGGCTTTACGTAGGGCGATACGCAGACAGTAGAGCACATTAAAACATTCCCTCTAGTGCTCTGACCTGCTGGTTTACTAGCCTTGATAAACGTGACGCACAATGAAATTGCCCTCACAATGAACAGCTTTCCCTGTGACAAAGTCTAGGTAGTAGATACACATTGTCACAGTAGTAACAAACTATATTCCTGTTCACATTTTCTATCTGAAATGATTTGTTGCACTCTACCCCTCTCTCGCTCTCCTCTTGGCTCATATACTGTGTTGTACCTATTTTCTGTCTGTGTAATCACACGCTGACATTGCTCTAACCCTCTTCCATCTCCTCCTTTCTCCTCCAGCTGTCCCGTGGCTCTGGGACGGGTAACATGCAGCCCTTCCCCGGTTCTCCCTCCAGCCTCCTGGCCCTAGAGGAGAGCCAGGCGGTGCTGGCCGACTACTCCGACGCAGTCGTCTACGAGCGTGGCCAACTGAATCCCGACCAGCACCAGGCCAGTCCTGGGGACAAGGCCTCGACCTACACCCTGACCAACGTGGTTCCCCAGGCTAAGGAGTTCCTCCACCACCACTGGCTACCCTACCTGGAGGGCATCCGCAAACGCCTCAACAACTATTGTCGTGGAACGGCTTACATCATCAGTGGCGTCATCACCACTGGGAACACCATCCGGAGAGGTAACGTTAACCGGGTGGGGGTACCCAAACATCTGTGGACAGCCTACTGCTGTCCTGATTTTGATCTCAGTGCGCCGTATGAGCTCCGGTACAAGTTCCCTACTTATGCAGCCTACGGGCTTAATGACGTGGTAGATAACGCGGTCACGGAGACGTCGACGAAGAGCGTGGAGGCGTTGGTGAATAGAGAGATGGCTGTGGATCAGGACTTTCAGCTGTTCAATGGAAACTGTGTCCCTGAAGTGTGAACTGATATGAGAGTGAATATCAAGAGACAATCTTTAAAAGAGAGAGAGATCGAGGGAGATGTTCCTGCCACTGAAAATATAAATGATATGGTGATATTTATGAAATTACTAACCAATAAAGCTATCAGTATACATTTATGTTTAATTCATTGTTTGTCTTCATTTAATCCATGACAATATTAATAGCACAAAACACCAAATTAGCCCACATATCAAGAGAGTTTCCATTCACCAATCATTTGATCCTATGCACAATACACACATGTGCAGACAAATACACTTCAATGACCTTTACTAGCAAATGGGTCGTTGACAGACGCATTCAAAGTAATTCACTCATGTCATTGAGGGTACATGACCTTTGTTTCCACTTTAAAGGGAAATACGAATTTGCTGCAAGGGCTCTTTGATTTCCCAACAAGTCACAGCCTGAGTCCCACATGTCGCCAACACAACGTTACATGGTCACGCAGCATAACAAGACCATCATCTATGAGTCCAGTAACCAGAGTCTGCTAGGATGAGATTGAACCTACCACATGCTGTATAACCACAAGCACAGAGGAACTTGTCACCTCAGAGCGAGCTCAGCTGAGTGTGGTTTCAGAAAAAAACACTTGATAGGAACCACTCGTTCTGGAGTGACAGTCTTCTGTCATCAGTCACTAGAAGTTTCAATCCAGCGGAGTCCAGCCATACCACCAGGGTCACCAATAGCAAAACCCATCAGGTTTTGGCAATAGCCTAGCCTGGTCCCAGGTCTCTTTGTGCTGTATTGCCAACTTCTATAGTTGTTGTCATGCCAAAGACGATAAGGATTGGCAATAACGGCACAAAGACACCTGGAACCAGGCTAGCAATGATATCTTTATTTCAATAGAACTCAGGTTGTCAATGATAGGCGGCTAAAGTCAGCTGATAGAGAAGGTGTGCATGGCTTTGCATAATGAGCCCAGATTAGGGAGCGCTAATGCTGACACACGGGTGTACCTCTCATTCAGAGCTGCCGGCACCAAGAACTCAGGGCAGGTACAGAAACACATACAAGTACTAAGAGGGACAGAAAGACCGAGGGGGAACCAAGACAGAAAGACAGACTAGCTAAGTCACCATGGCCCCACTCTGGGCACAGGCCTTCCTCCTGGTCACCATGGCGATGACGGATGTCCAGGGAACGGTGGAGAAGGAGCTCTCTCCAGAGTGCAGGGAGTTCCTGTACATGGGGACGCCCCCCGTGGGCCTGGAGGACCACTCGCTCCAGAAGATCTGCCAACGCTACAACAACAAGCCGCGCTATGTCACGCTGTACGACACGGCCAACCACGTCCCCATCTACTCCGCCTACACCTTCAAACGCTCCGACGGGGAGAAAAGGGTGGACGTGCCCTGGATGTACGAGCCACAGGTAACCTGGAGACATTTCAAGTCAATAGTTGCATCCCAAAAGGCTACCTATCCCCTATTTAGTCCACTACTTTTGACAAAGGTAGTGCACTACATAGGGAATAGGGCGCCATTTGCGGTGCAACCACTGTAATGCCAGTCCAGTGGATTAATCCATATTGATTGGCTCTCACCAGTATATCATAAGGTATGTTTTGCCATCGCTTTTGAAAGAATGTAGAGAAAGCTTCACTCTTTATATCATTTAAATGTAATTCAATAACACAAAGCCAATACTCTATGGTCATCATGAAAATTACAGACTGCTGCACATCCTTTCATAGGCTAATATTTGAATGATCATAAAGTCTCCTTTTTACAGCGAGCAAGCGTTTCAAAACGTAGTCTATTCATTAATCTCATATCCATATTTACGACACTATTTATCGCTCCTTCATGCTCTCTCATTGTTTGTTTGCCCTTCTCCCACCCAGCTGTCCACAGTTTCTGACACCAGGGAGATGCAGCCATTCCCGCGCGGCTACATGCACAGTAACTTTGAGGACGCCCAGGCCATCCTGGACGACTACACCAACGCCGTCCTCTACGAGCGTGGCCACCTCAACCCTGACGAGCACCAAGCCGACCCAGACGACAAGGCCTCCACCTACACGCTGACCAACGTGGTGCCCCAGGTCCGCCATTTTGTTTTCAAGTTCTTCACTTAAAATTGTACTGTCACATTATGTATTGAACAAAAAAATAACAGTGGGGTAATGGACTGAGATACATTTTTTTTAAATAAATTAAATTAAAATCCCAGTCAAATCATTTCATACCAAAGTAAAATACCAACACCAGCTTTAGCAACTAATAAACAGAGGCACCTGTGTATGAAGTAACACTGCCTTTAAGGTCAGAGAGTTCAGGGCGGGCACCTGGAAAGAGCAGGAGCAAGTGATCCGCAAGCGCCTCAACAACTACTGCCACGGCACCGCCTACGTTGTCACCGGAATCACCACTTCAGGGAACATGATCCGGCGCCATAACATTGACCGCGTGGCGGTCCCGACGTACCTGTGGTCGGCCTACTGCTGTACCGACTACGACCACAACGCGCCGTACGATGAGCGCTACAAGTTTCCGGCGTTCGCCCACTACGCCCTCAATGAGAAGGAGAACAACCAGGTAAATCTAGAATAACAATAGATGTATTTTATATAGTGCCTTTCATGACAAAGAACATCTCAAAGACGCTTTAAAAACAAACAAAACTAATGTAGCAATCTGGCAGGTCTTGGGCGATGGCTTAGTGTTGTCTACTCTCATATACTGTTATATCACATACAATAACCCCGCAAGAGATGGGTCCCGAAAGGGGACTTGACACGTAAATAAAAATATGAATTTGTTTGTTCATTCACTCACTCAATCGTTAATTTATTCATTCATCACTTTTGTTCCGTTCGTTCATTCATCCAACAGGTCCTGGAGCTATCCATCAAGAAACTGGAGGAGTTCCTCCAGAGGTCCACCTTCGTGGACAAGAACTTCCAGATCTTTGTGGACGACTGTGTCCCGCCTGCCTTTGCTCTGCATTAGGTCCCCTGGTCTCTCAGTGGACTTGCCTCCCCAAACCACAAGACCTTACATTTAATTTACACTTCCTGCAATGGAAACAAGTAGTCAACAATATAGCAGTCTTCTTCAATTGCTGTTATTGATAGATTGATTCATGTTTTTTTCCCCCTCTCCAAATACTTTCTGCATAGATCATGTGGGCCAAAATGATGTTTCCATCTGTGTCTGATTACATAAAGTTCATCTTATGACATACAATTGATATATATTGTCATAAAATGGGTTCTATAACATGACATTAGCAAGGTTCTTATTCAGAGCAACATTCAGTTTGTGCGTGGGAGGGGTGTCATGTGACCTGTGAAGAAAATAACATACCAGCTCAAATAAAGTACAACATGACAATAGAGGTTGTGGTTTAGTCCTATGGTTGGTTGTGCTCTACTCTAGAATATGAGATATGAGAATGTGGTTGACATCCCCTCAGGCAGATGTTTTAACACCTTCCACTACCCTCCTGTGGTTTTCAACAGGAAATGTGTAAAACAACTGTTCAAACAGGTCTTACAACTAGCAAAAGTCGTTGCTACTTGTGTCACTGAAGTTCCTGGATGGAATGTTGTTTTGCTATATGTCCACAGGGATGACGGCTCATAATAATGTCTGGGACGGAGCAAATGGAATGGCATCCAACACATGGAAACCATGCGTTTGATTTATTTGATACCATTCCACTAATTCCGCTCCAGCCATTACCACGAGCCCATCCTCCCCAGTTAAGATGCCACCAACCTCCTGTGATCCACAATCTTATTTACTGGAAGCCTATCATACTAACTCCAGTGACAATCCAGCCTGTGAAGTAAAATCCTCATGGCACAGCTAGGTTTCCAGACTTCACCTACTACGCCTTCAACGAGGTAAATCTAGTTATTTTACTATTATATTACATACAGAATATTACTTTTGTGAAAATGTGTCAAATAATCCTGTAAGGGATGGGTTGCTAACAACGAATTGACGTGCAAATAAAAAATATAGTTCCTTCACTCACTCACTCGTTCATTCATCCATCTCTTCCTCTGTTCGTTCACTCATCCACCAGGTCCTGGAGTTGACCACTAAGAAGCTGGAGGAGTTCCAGAGATTCTCTATCTGAAGGTTCCAGAACTTTATGCCCTGCCAAACACACCTCTGGTCTCACTGTGGGCCTTTGCCTCCCCAAAACTCCTTACATTTCATTTACACTTTCTGCAATGGAAACAAGTTAACTCTACTAGTCTTCTTAAATTGCTGCTCTTGATTGACAAAACTCATGGTTGGATTTATGTTTTTTTCCTCCTCAAAGATCATGTAAATTATGCTGGATAATGTTCCTACAGTGTCTTCAGAAAGTATTCATAGCCTTTGACTTATTTCCTAAACAAAGACGGCTAAATAATATGTATTAAATACTGCCAGAGTTAGATACATAACATGCAGTATGTTAAAATATAACTATGCTTAACTGAACATATCCATAAAATCCCAGCCTGTGCTTTTCAGAAAAAGCCAGGAATTTCAACGAGCACCAAAATACCCCCATTGTGAAAAGAAAAGAAAACAGTCATGTTACCAAACAACTGAGAGGCTAAACATGTCTTCCCCTCCGTAGCTTCGTATTTGCTTTAAATCCTGTATGCTGGAGAAACTCACTGTTTGTCTATAGCTTCAGATGTGATTTACAGTGCTTTCAGAATGGATTCATAACCCCTTGACTTATTCCACATATTGTTGTGTTACAGCCTGAAGTCCAAATGGATTACATCGCTTTTCTTCCGACCCATCTACACACAATACCCCATAATGACAAAGTGAAAACATGTTAAGAAATGTTAGCAAATGTATTCAAAATGAAATACAGATACAGTGGGGCAAAAAAGTATTTAGTTAGCCACCAATTGTGCAAGTTCTCCCACTTAAAAAGATGAGAGGCCTGTAATTTTCATCATAGGTACACTTCAACTATGACAGACAAAATGAGAAGAAAAATCCAGAAAATCACATTGTAGGATTTTTTATGAATTTATTTGCAAATTATGGTGGAAAATAGGTATTTGGTCACCTACAAACAAGCAAGATTTCTGGCTCTCACAGACCTGTAACTTCTTCTTTAAGAGGCTCCTTTGTCCTCCACTCGTTACCTGTAATAATGGCACCTGTTTGAACTTGTTATCAGTATAAAAGACACCTGTATAAAACAGTCACACTCCAAACTCCACTATGGCCAATACCAAAGAGCTGTCAAAGGACACCAGAAACAAAATTGTAGACCTGCACCAGGCTGGGAAGACTGAATCTGCAATAGGTAAGCAGCTTGGTTTGAAGAAATCAACTGTGGGAGCAATTATTGGGAAATGGAAGACATACAAGACCACTGATAATCTCCCTCGATCTGGGGCTCCACGCAAGATCTCACCCCGTGGGGTCAAAATGATCACAAGAACGGTGAGCAAAAATCCCAGGACCACACGGGGGGACCTAGTGAATGACCTGCAGAGAGCTGGGACCAAAGTAACAAAGCCTACCATCAGTAACACACTACACCGCCAGGGACTCAAATCCTGCAGTGCCAGACGTGTCCCCTTGCTTAAGCCAGTACATGTCCAGGCCCGTCTGAAGTTTGCTAGAGAGCATTTGGATGATCCAGAAGAAGATTGGGAGAATGTCATATAGTCAGATGAAACCAAAATATAACGTTTTGGTAAAAACTCAACTCGTCATGTTTGGAGGACAAAGAATGCTGAGTTGCAGCCAAAGAACACCATACCTACTGACTTGCCTAGTTAAATAAAGGTAAAATAAATAAAAAAATAAACAGATGAGGTAGTCATTCAAAAATTATGTTACACTATTACTGCACAGAGTGAGTCCATGTAACTTATTATGTGACTGTTAAGCAAATGTTTACTCCTGAACTTATTTAGGCTTGCCATAACTTATTGACTCAAGACATTTTAGCTTTTCATTTTTTTATTTAAAAAATTTGAAATGTCAAAAAACAAAACCACTGACAGTATGGGGTATTGTGTGCAGGCCAGTGACACAAAATCTCAATTTAAACCATTTTAAATTCAGCCTGTAACAAACAAATGTGGTAAAAGTCAAGGTGTCTGAATATTTTCTGAAGGCACTGTACGTCTGATTGAATAAAGTTCACCGAACAGTTGGATGACTCACTTCTTCTGACATACAACAGATGTACTATATATAAACGCGTGCTATGATATGACTAATACATTAGCAACGCATTTTATTCAGAGCAATATTCAGCTGCTGCACGGAAGGGGTGTCATCCGACCTCTGGGTGTTAAACAACTCCCACATTCAACAGAAACTGAGTGAAACAGCAACTATTCAGACAGGTTTCACCAATAATAATGAGTAGAAATAAAAACAAAGTAGTTGCTACTGATTTCACTGAAATTCCTGGATGGAATGTTGTTTTTCTGTACCTCCACATACTTCTTCACTGGAAACCCATCATACTAATTCCAGTGAAAATCAATGAATCCACAAGAAGTCTGAAGGGAAATTGCCACGGCACAGTTAGGCCTCCATTTTGTTTCAGAGCCTTCCTGAAGTTTCATTTCCAATCTACCTCTGTACAAAGCCTTATTCTGCTCACACCTCAGTCTTTACATGAGAGGATAAGCAGATAAGACTAGCCACAGATCTACACACACACACACACACACATACTTTGCATCTCTCCACTTCAGAGGATGAGAGGCAGTCTACAGTGGAGAGATCACAATCAGCTCCGACTACGTTCTTCACCGATGGACACAGGCGACCTTGGGTCCCTCTTAACAGAGCAAAGAGCATGAGATGCATAACAAAAAACACAGCCTTTCAGGACCTAACAGAGCCTGTGTTTTCATATTACCAAGTATAAGACATCTATCCAATGCGTCATGCTTTAGCTGGGACTAGTCCTGGGTAATCTAAGAAAGCTGAAGACTGATAACATTAACTGATGCTCTTCACTTTGCTACGGCCGGCTCGCCACTTTGAATATATGGAAATGGACTTGACAATGGGAAGTCGAGATGGGCCGACCCACTGAGTATCTCTTCATTAGAGAGATTACACTGTACAGAGAGTTATAGACTACCACGGGAAAGAGTGAAGGGAGAGACGGGAATCTCACGCACGAAGTAGCAACAGTAGTGTGTGAAGGGCAGAGGGAGCGAGGGGAACACATGCCGACACAGAGGGAGGCAAACGAGACAACTAAACAAGATCTGTTCGAGAGAGAGACTGAGTAGCTAACATGGTCACCGTGAAACACTTATCCATCTACTCTTCTCTGTCCCTGGCGGTCCTGCTGATACTGGGCTGTGTGCGAGAGTCCCAGGCCGGGGTGGTGGAGGACTTTAACCATGTGGAGCGCTGTAAGGACTCCCTGTACATGGGAACCCCACCTCGGGGCTACCTCCTCGGTAACTCCCTGAAGAAGCTCTGCCAGCGCTACGAGGACCAGCCCCGCTTCGTCACCCTCTACGACCCCCACAAACACATCCCTGTCTACTCGGCCTATACCTTCAAGAAGTCCGATGGCGAGAAGAGGGTCGACTTCCCCTGGATGTTCGAGCCACAGGTAGAATATTGTGTGTGTATGTAGTGTGTGTGTTGGATTTCACCTTTGAACATAGGCCAGAAATGTTTATATGCTCCAATATAGCGAGTCAGCATCCCCATTATGTCATTTCAAAACATGTTTTGATAAAGGTTCTCTCATGGATGCAGATGACTGACATCCATACACTAGTAGGTAAAGCTTGCCGAGCTGTGAGGACAATATTGCTGCTCTAGGCAAAATTAGGAGTTTAATATTAGCTGCATCACGGGCTGTGTGAATTGGTGTTACAATAGGACATGGTTGTAATCTGTTCATGTAGGCAGCAGTATTGTGCATATGCAAATTAAATTCATCATAATTTATTCATCAAAATCCCCTCTCTCCCCCTCTGGCTCTATTCCCCCTTCTCTGTCCGTCTGTATCCTCTACCCCCCCCACCACCCACCGTCCGTCCTTAGTTGGCATCAGAGAAGGGTAGTAGCAACATGGAGCCGTTCCCCCAGTCCTCCTCCCACATGCACATGAACTTTGAGGACAGCCAGGCGGTGCTGGAGGACTATGCTGACGTGGTCCAGTACGAGAGAGGGCATCTCAACCCCGACGAGCACCAGGCTGATCCCCTGGACAAGGCCTCCACCTACACACTGACCAACGTGGTGCCCCAGGTAAGTTGGTTCAGTCTGCACATATAATAGTTTGTTTGGTGTGTCTACCTTACACTGTTTAAGCGTAGGGGAGGGTGGAAGAAGAAGAAGTATGGGGAAATAACAGGAATGATCTTTCTTTTTGCCCCAGATCCGTGAGTTCAATATCGGGCCCTGGGCCGAGCACGAGGACCTCATCCGCAAGCGCCTCAACAACTACTGCCGCGGCAAAGCCTACGTGATCACCGGGGTCACAACCTCTGGGAACATGATCCGCCGTGACAACCTGGACCGCGTGGCCATTCCCGAGTACATGTGGTCGGCCTACTGCTGCACCGACTACGACCAGAACGCGCCCTACTTCCTGCGGTACAAGTTCCCGGCGTTCGGGGCCTACGGGCTGAATGACCGCGTCAACAACCACCTGGTGGAGGTTCCGGTGAAGAACCTGGAGAAGTTCCTCAGGGGAAGGATGGACGTGGACAAGAACTTCCAGATCTTCTACAACGACTGTGTGCCTGACTCATAGTGAGCAACCTTGTGATAGTGATTGCAATCATGCCAGCCTCAATGTCACCTCTACATTGTCATTTACTTTCTGTATCGAGTAGATTCTGAAAATATGAATGTAGCCTGTGGGTGAGTTGTTGCTTACAAGCAATAAAGATGATCTTTCAAACCTTCTTCCGCCTCCATTGTCCAATCAATGTATAACAACTATTGTGAAGTGTAGGCCTAACCGCTAGTTCAAGAAACAGCTTTTTGTAAGAAAACTAATCTCACTTTCATGCAGACACTGCTCCTAAAATGTGCAGTCAGACTCAGAGCCTTTTGAGATTATAGACATAGCAGCATTTTTGGGTGGTAAAACCCTTCTCCATGTAAAATAATCATGTCCTATTTAAAACCCAACGTCTGTTCTTTGATCAGAAGCTTCATTTGCATGTTGGCCTCTGGGTAACAAGAACAAGTCAGAGTGATTTGAATCAAGGAGAACTTGCCGGGCTTATATTCTCTACTGCAGAGACAGGCTGCACTGAACGTCATAGAAGGATGTTGATTATCTGGTACGAGATGAAGTGAATCCATAAGAATTCATGTTGGATAATTACTGTATTCACATTCCGGAATTATATTCACCAGGCTTGTAGTCATCTTTTAAAGGTTTATTTACTGCCACAGAACTAGGGTTGCAAAATTCCCTGGAACGTAAAAGGAAAATATTGGTTTTCCAGAAATCCCTGTTGGAGGATCATTGATTTCCTGCTTATTCCATCATGATTCCGGTGACTGGGATTTCGGGAAAACCAGGGAATTTATTGAAAGTTCCAGGGGCCTCATTTATCAATATTACGTAGAAACAATTCTCAAATACTTCTTACGAATTAAATTGACCATTCCAGTTGGCAAAGAAAAAGTGTGATTTATCAAACAATCCTACGAGCCTCATATGCACACCGGTAGGAGATAACCATTGATAAATACCAATTGTTCTCAGACTCAGTGATCGTGCACGACGTTGGCTATTTGCATTTTGAAACGCCCCTAATTAACCATATATGGTCAAAATCATCCTTTTAAAGCCTGTGGGGACTATACAACGTCATACTATGAAATACAACAGTGCAACCCATAAAAGCTACAAAAATAAAAAAATTAAGACTGAAATAGGGGTGCTAACAACGATCATATCGAAGTAAACTTTGAGTCACGCAATGGCATGCTGTGTCGTCCAGAGGAAGCTGGTGGGAGGAGCTATAGGAGGACAGGCTCATTGTAATGTCTGGAATGGAATTAGGTTTCCATTAGCTTGATACCATTCCCTCTATTCGATTCCAAGCATTTACAATAAGCCTGTCCTATTATAGCTTCTCCCACCAGCCCCCTCTGGTGTAGTCCTCCCACCACGACTCGGGGAAACCATGCCGTTTATTAGACTATACACCGATATTACATGTTTGGCCGATACCGATATCCGATATTTACAATTTTAGCGGCCTTTTAAGCATTCTAGTACAGTTAAATAGTTACACCACTGCGTCCATGTGTGTGTGTTAAGGCATTGCATTTCAGTGCAAGAGGCGTCACTACAGTCCCTGGTTCGAATCCAGGCTGTATCACATTCGGCCGTGATTGGGAGTCCCATAGGGCGGCACACAATTGGCCCAGCGTCTTCCAGGTCTGGCTGGTGTAGGCCGTCATTGTAAATAAGAATTTATTCTTAACTGACTTTCTTAGTTAAATAAAGGTTACACGGGGGGACAAAATGGCGCCGTAGAGAGAACACGGTGTTTCAGCGAGCTCTCGTGGCATTCGTAAATTTATATTCTTACATTAATCTCCTAGCTTGAAAAAGTGGTAGAATTGGCTAATAAGTTACCATATAATGAGTCTTGACGACTATTTCGCAAAAATCTCCGACAACATGCCCAATAGAACTACTAAGAAGTCGGCCAAAACCACCACCCCTGTGGATGTGCATGAGGAGCTAGCTAACGTTAGCGAAGCTAACACCATTGCGGATCCAGGCACAATAGACCTGATGATTCAAAAGATGACTGATAACATTACTAAAGTGATTGATGCTAAGATAAGAACGGTCTTGGAAGCAATAGCAGGCCATTCAGCTGAAATACAGAGCTTTGTGAAACGTGTTGTTGAGGCGGAAGGAAGAATTGCTGCAGTGGAAACTTCAACTACATCTATGGACGCTAAGATAAAAGCACTTGAGAAACAGGTGCGCGAAATGGCGGAGCACATTGACGACTTGGATAATCGAGGACGCAGATGAAATAATCGTGTTGTGGGAGTCCCGGAAAATTCTGAAGGGACACGTTCAGTACAATTCTTTGAGGAATGGATCCCTGGCTACCTACAAATGGACACTAAGGCTGGTCGTGTGAAGCTGGACAGAGCCCATCGCTCTCAAGCACCGATACCCGGTCCCAATCAGCGCCCACGACCGGTGGTTATAAAGTTCCACAACTTCACCGACAAGCAGCGCGTCATGGATGCGGCTAGAAACATTGGCTCTGATGGTAGTCAACATAAAGGTCCAAAGGTCTCATTCTTCAATGATTATTCCACAGCGGTTGTACGAAGACGCAAAGCGTTTGATGAGGCGAAGGCTCGACTCAGGAGAATGAAGATGGACTACGCACTGTTGTACCCGGCCACATTGAAGATTATGGTCAACGGATCACCTAAAAAGCTCTACACACCTGAAGAGGCTGCTGCGTTTATTGACTCTCTCGGGTAAATAACTTTAAGCTGCACCTCCACAGCATTGAATAACTTTGTTTATTTTTGGTTGAATCTGATCATGAAATAGTGGTGTGAGTCCTCACGTACTCCGGCTCAGTAATATTCGTATCTTTATTATTTTTCTTGCTAAAGTAATAGCCGCTATAGCTCAGGCTGAGATATGTGTGAATCCATATTGGTGCCCAGGCTTGGTTTTAGGTGGAAGAGCCTCAATCTTCTTCTATTGATTTTCTTTTTCATATATATAAAGGATGAGGCTATTGAGCGGCAATGCGGACTTAAGAGTCTACATTGGAGAGTTGAAATCCCCTGCATGTTAGCTAGTGGGAAAACCCCCTTTTGGATCTTTACATGTTTAATTTTTGGGTTTAGTATAGTTCGAGTTCAGGGTTCATATTTTTTGTTTATGCTCAGTGAGATAGAGGAGAGTTCAACACATGGAAAAAGGTACCAGCCCACTTTTACAGTAGGATCCAGTCTGGATATTGAATGGTCAAGATACAATGGCAGATAACAGACTGTGTGTATGTACGTGGAACATTAGAGGGAGCCATAACCCCATTAAAAGGAAGAAAGTACTGTCTTTTTTGAAAAAAGAAAATATTGATATTGCCCTGTTGCAAGCAACTCATTTGGATGATAAGGAGCACCTGAAATTACAACAAGGAGGGTTTGGTGAATTGTTTTTCTCATCATTTACATCCAGAAGTAGAGGTGTAGCAATTCTGGTGAAAAAGAACTTACCACTTAAGGTCTTGAATTTTGTGAAAGATAAATTTGGTCGCTTTGTTATAATTAATGGTACTTTACAAGGGCAGAACATTTCCATAATGAATATTTACTTCCCCCCTGCTCACCCCCCTGATTTCCTCACTAAGGTATTTCTAGACTTTTCAGAATTAAACTCAGACACTGCAGTGGTTGGAGGAGATTTTAACTGCTTGTTGAACCCCCTTATTGATAAGTTTCCCGGTGGTATAGCTTCACTCTCTCCTCAAGCTAAGTCACTTAAAGCTATTTGTGATGATCTGGGGGTATGCTGATGTCTGGAGAGCTTTTCATCCCTCCAACAGAGAGTTCACTTTTTTCTCTGCACCTCATGGATGTCAGACTAGAATAGATTATTTTTTTATGCCCAAGACGTCTTTGCAGTCTGTTTTATCCGCTAGGATAGGAAGCATAGTCATATCTGATCATGCTGAGGTGATCCTGGACATAAAACTCAACGGGGCATTCAATCGGTCAAGACATTGGAGGTTGAACACAACCATTCTTAAAGACCATACATTCACATCATATTTTATAACAGAGTTTAAAGCATTTTTCTCTATTAACTCTCAATCAACAGATAACCCCTCGCTCCTTTGGGAGACCTGTAAAGCGTATGCCAGGGGTCTGATTATGTCATACACAGCTACTAAGAGACGGAAAAAGCGGGAAAAGCAAAAAATGTTAGAGGGTGAATTAGGAACTAAAGAGAAGGACTACATTAAAACGCCCACTCCTGCCCTATTAAAGGAAATATCAGTCATTAGATCAACGTTAGACTCTCTCCTAACACAGGACGCTGAAAAGAAAATGAGATTTGTCAGGCAAAAGCTATATGAACATGGCGATAAGCCAGGAAAGTACTTGGCATACCTACCTAAAAAGAGGGCTGACTCTCAGTCAATTGCTACTATTACTGATTCTGATGGTAATCATTTATATGAAAATAAATTGATGTGACTCATTTAAGAAATTTTATACAACCCTTTATGCCTCAGAACTGCCAAAGGATGCACACAAATTAATGGAGAACTTCATTTGTAAGATTGAGCTCCCTACTATCTCCGAAGAGCAGAGGTCCCTCTTTAATGCCCCTATTACCAAGGAAGAGATAATGTTCGCAATTAAGAATCTGCAAAATGGTAAGGCCCCAGGACCAGACGGGTTTTGTAGTGAGTTCTATAAAGAGTTCCATGGCCTGATCCTTGAGCCATTGCGTGATATGTTTAACCACTCATTTTCAAATGACCAACTCCCTCAAACGCTGAGAGAAGCCAACATTTCACTTATTCTCAAAAAGGGAAAATGTCCAGAGTCTTGTTCCTCGTACAGACCAATTTCCCTTCTGAATGTGGATAGAAAATTGCTTTCTAAAATTCTAGCCACAAGATTAGAGGACTCACTGCCACTAATTGTGAAAGGAGACCAAACTGGCTTCATTAGGGGCCGTAAGTCATGCAACAACGTCAGGCGGCTTCTTAATGTAATTCAAGCCTACCAACAAAGTGCTGTGGATGGTCTTGTGCTCTCCCTAGATGCTGAGAAAGCATTTGATCGTGTGGAGTGGTCTTACCTATTATTTGCTCTAAATAAATTTGGTCTGGGGGACAACTTTATAAACTGGGTGAAAGTTTTATATGATGATCCTCAGGCTGCTGTCCTTACTAATGGGCTACGGTCAAATAGCTTCTCTATACACAGAGGTACCAGACAGGGCTGTCCTTTATCCCCCCTCCTCTTTGCACTCGTTATGGAACCACTGGCCGAGGCCATCAGGGTAACGCCTGCTATACAGGGGCTGCTCATTGGTGATGTTCACCATAAAATAAGCTTGTATGCTGATGATGTCCTGATATTCATCTCTAGTCCCGAGACTTCAATTACATCTCTTATTAATATTATTGAATCATTCAGCGAATTCTCAGGCTACAAGATTAACCTTACTAAGTCAGAGGCTATGCCACTTGGTAGCCTACACTCTGTACCTAATACTTCTCCCCCTTCCCTTTTAAATGGTCTCCCTCAGGTTTCATGTATCTGGGTATATTTGTAACTCCTAAATTCCAGCTAATGTACAAAGCCAATTTTGTTCCCTTGTTTGATACAATAAGACAGGATCTGGAGCGCTGGAACTCTCTCCCGATTTCTTGGTTGGGTAGAATATCCCTCTTGAAAATGAACATTTTACCTAGACTACTTTACCCAATCCAAATGATCCCAGTATTACTCTCCAATAAGGTAATAAAGGATGTAAATGGATGGCTAAGTTCCTTTATATGGAGTAAACGCAAGCCAAGACTTAAGATGGCAATATTGCAGCTGCCAAGTTCTATGGGCGGCTTGGACCTGCCCAATATCAGGTTCTATCAATGGTGTGCCCACCTTTGTTATATTTCTGACTGGATCACAAATGATGACTCCTCTATTTGGTTAGACATTGAGACTTCTCTTTCAAAATACCCCTTACAGGATCTTTTATTTTTCAGAAGTTTCAAGTCTGTAGAAGATCACTGCAATGATCCCGTTACACTTAACACACTCAAAGTATGGAGGTCAGTTCAACGCTTCCTGGGAAGGTCCAAACTAACCTCTGCTCTTACCTCAATTCTTAACAACCCATATGTCCCCATTACCAGTAAAACATAATCAAAACCTATTGCTTTCACTTACTTGCTGTGCTGTTTCGTTAATTTATTCTGTCGTTTCATTCTCAACCAGGATTTCTATGGAACACCGTTTGGGTCTTTGCGTGTCAAAATAGATACTATTTAACACTATTTGACGTGTCAAATAACACAATTTTACGTATCAAATAAGTTTGTTGATCAATCAGGACCTGAATATGACTGCACACCACAATTTAATTTTTACGTCGTTATTACACATTGATTACACTATCACACGTATTTCATTTGTCACAATTCATCAATACGTTTGCTATGATGCTGGTAAAGTTGTCTCGCGCACGTACAATGCTGGTCATGAAAAAAAGCTAGCTAGCTAATGGATGCAAACAATGTTCTTCCGCAAAAGCATAGCTAAATGACAATCTGTTTCAGTAGCTATGGTTAGCTAGCTAATTATATAGCTAGGTGTCATCATCTAAAATAACCCTAATTTATAAAACAGCTCTTATTTGATAAATGTGAAGCTAGCCACAATAAGGATTAGCCACAATAGTGGACTTTGCGGTTAGCCTTGAAAATAAAAGTATGACATAATTCTACTATTTGTACACATTTGCATCACTGTCAATGACATACTTTTATTTTGAAGGCAAACCGCAAATTCCAATCCTTTTTGTGGCTAGCTTCACAACACATAACCCGGTGTGGTCGAGCCACACCAACCATATGAAGCTAGCTGGTTGCTAATAACGTTAGCTTTGGGCAACAAGGTTAAGTAGCTGGCTAGCTATTTATTTTCATGAACTGAAGTTCAATTTCAATAGGCGAACAACAATACTTACTCACAAGATAATTGCTAAGAATAATGAAAATGACTGCAGTTTCTACTGGTCATTATTTTCAGGCTGGTTTTATTGGTGCTAGCTTGGTACCAAGCTAAAACTAGCTACCCCAGAATTTGCGGTCGAACAAATGATGCTTTATTACCAACGCGGTATTGTAAATACATTGTTTGTGGCCGGTGTTTGCTTGTTTGCAGACTTTTTTGTACAGCTTTGACTGTGCTACTGTATCTTTTTTTGACACGAAAAGACCCAAATGGCGTTCCATAGTATACATGTCGTGTAGCTAATAGCAGTGACGCTATTACTGTGTAACTCCAGTAGGGCAAAATCTGAACAATAGCCCACTTGGTAGTGTGTACCGGTGCCTTTCTACTGATTCTGAAAAACACTAAAAGAAAGATGCCCAGGGTCCCTGCTCATCTGCGTGAACATGCCTTAGGCAGGACTGGCAAAAAGTGCTCTTCACTGACGAGTCAGTCGCGGTTTTGTCTCACCGGGGGTGATGGTCGGATTTGCGTTTATCGTCAAAGGAATGAGCGTTACACTGAGGCCTGTACTCTGGAGCAGGATCGATTTGGAGGTGGAGGGTCCATCATGGTCTGGCGCGGTGTGTCACAGCATCATCGGACTGAGCTTGTTGTCATTGCAGTCAATCTCAATGCTGTGCGTTATAGGGAAGACATCCTCCTCCCTCATATGGTACCCTTCCTGCAGGCTCATCCTGACATGACCCTCCAGGATGACAATGCCACCAGCCATACTGCTCGTTCTGTGGTTGATTTTCTGCAAGACAGGAATGTCAGTGTTCTGCCATGGCCAGCGAAGAGCCCAGATCTCAATCACATTGAGCAAGTCTGGGACCTGTTGGATTGGTGGGTGAGGGCTAGGGCCATTCCCCCAGAAATGTCTGGGAAGGTGCCTTGTTGGAAGAGTGGGGTAGAGGTTCGACCGATTTATGATTTTTCGATGCCGATTATTGGAGGCCCAGAAAGCAGATACCGATTAATCAGCCGATTTATATATATATTTGTAATAATGACAATTACAACAATAGTGAATGAACAATGCACTTATTTTAACTTAATATAATACATAAATAAAATCTATTTAGTCTCAAATAAATAATGAAACATGCTCAATTTGGTTTAAATAATGCAAAAACACAGTGTTTGAGAAGAAAGTAAAAGTGCAATATGTTCCATGTAAAAAAAGCTAACATTTAACTTCCTTGCTCAGAACATATGAAAGCTGGTGGTTCAATATTCCCAGTTAAGACGTTTTAGGTTGTAGTTATAGGAATTATGACGTGTCAACTATTTCTCTCTATGCATTTGTATTTCATATACCTTTGACTACTGGATGTTCTTATAGGAACTTTAGTATTGCCAGCTTAATCTTGGGAGTTGATAGGCTTGAAGTCATAAACAGCGCTGTGCTTCAAACATTGCTAAGAGCTGCTGGAAAACGCAGTAAAGTGCTGTTTGAATGAATGCTTACGAGCCTGCTGCTGCCTACCACCGCTCAGTCAGACTGCTCTATCAAATATCAAATCATAGACTTATTTATAATATAATAAACACAGAAATATGAGACTTTTGTTAATTAATATGGTCAAATCTGGAAACTATCATTTCGAAAACAAAAAGTTTATTATTTTAGTGAAATATGAAACTTCAAAATTTTATTGAACGGGCGGTCCAAACCATTGCATATACCCCGACTCTGCTTGCACTGAACGCAAGAGAAGTGACACAATTTCCCTAGTTAATATTGCCTGCTAACATGAATTTCTTTTAACTAAATATGCAGGTTATAAAAAACAGATTTTAAGTAAGGCATTGGTGTTTATGGTTAGCTACATTCGTGCAACGATTGTTATTTTTTCGCTTTTGTTAAATCATCACCCGTTTGGCGAAGTAGGCTGTGATTCGATGATAAATTAACAGGCACAGCATTGATTATATGCAACGCAGGACAAGCTAGTTAACCTAGTAATATCATCAGCCATGTGTAGTTAAGTAGTGATTATGTAAAGATTGATTGTTTTTATAAGATAAGTTTAATGCTAGCTAGCATCTTACCATGGCTCCTTGCTGCACTCGCGTAACAGGTGGCCATGCAGTTTCCTCGTGGAATGCAATGCAGATTACCGATTGTTATGAAAACTTGAAAATCGGCCCTTATTAAATCAGCCATGCCGATTAATCGGTCGAACCCTTGAGTGGGGTAACATCTCACAGCAAGAACTGGCAAATCTGGTGCAGTCCGTGAGGAGATTATGCACTGCAGTACTTAACGCAGCTGGTGGCAACACCAGATCATTGAACGGTAGTGTACTTTATGTACAGTTGAAGTTGGAAGTTTACATACACTTAGGTAGGAGTCATTAAAACTCCTTTTTAAACCACTCCACAAATTTTTTGGCAAGTTGGTTAGGACATCTATTTTGTGCATGACACAAGTTTTCCAACAATTGTTTACAGACAGATTATTTCACTTATAACTCACTGTATCACAATTCCAGTGGGTCAGAAGTTTACATACACTCTGTTGACTGTGCCTTTAAACAGCTTGAAAAATTCCAGAAAATTATGTCATGGCTTTAGAAGCTTCTGATAGGCTAATTGACATCATTTGAGTCAATTGGACGTGTACCTGTAGATGTATTTCAAGGCCTACCTTCAAACTCAGTGCCTCTTTGCTTGACATCATGGGAAAATCAAAAGAAATCAGCCAAGACCTCAGAAAAAAAAATTGTAGACCTCCACAAGTCTGGGTTATCCTTGGGAGCAATTTCCAAATGCCTGAAGGTACCACGTTCATCTGTACAAACAATAGTACGCAAGTATAAACACCATGGGACCACACAGCCGTCATACCGCTCAGGAAGGAGATGCGTTCTGTCTCCTAGAGATGAACGTACTTTGGTGCGAAAAGTGCAAATCAAAGGACCTTATGAAGATGCTGGTGGAAACAGGTACAAAAGTATCTATATCCACAGTAAAACAAGTCCTATATCGACATAACCTGAAAGGCTGCTCAGCAAGGAAGAAGCCACTGCTCCAAAACCACCATAAAAAAGCCAGACTACAGTTTGCAACTGCACATGGGGACAAAGATTGTACTTTTTGGAGAAATGTCCTCTGGTCTGATGAAACAAAAATAGAACTGTTTAGTCATAAAGACCATCGTTATGTTTGGAGGAAAAAGGGGGAGGCTTGCAAGCCGAAGAACACCATCCCAACCGTGAAACACGGGGGTGGCAGCATCATGTTGTGGGGATGCTTTGCTGCAGGAGGGACTGGTGCACTTCACAAAATAGATGGCATCATGAGGTAGGAAAATTATGTGGATATATTGAAGCAACATCTCAAGAGATCTCTCAGGAAGATAAAGCTTGGTCGCAAATGGGTCTTCCAAATGGACAATGAGCCCAAGCATACTTCCAAAGTTGTGGCAAAATGGCTTAAGGACATCAAAGCCAAGGTATTGGAGTGGCCATCACAAAGCCCTGACCTCAATCCTGTAGAAAATGTGTGGGCAGAACTGAAAAAGCATGTGCGAGCAAGGAGGCCTACAAACCTGACTCAGTTACATCAGCTCTGTCAGGAGGAATGGGCCAAAATTCATCCAACTTATTATGGGAAGCTTGTGGAAGGCTAACCAAAACATTTGACCCAAGTTAAACAATTTAAAGGCAAAGCTACCAAATATGAATTGAGTGTATGTAAACTTCTGACACACTGGGAATGTGATGAAAGAAATAAAAGTTGAAATAAATCACTCTTTACTATTATTCTGACATTTCACATTCTTAAAATAAAGTGGTGATCCTAAACGACCTAAAACAGGGAATTTTTACTAGGATGACATGTCAGGAATTGTGAAAAACTGAGTTTAAATTTATTTGGCTAAGGTGTATGTAAACTTCAGACTTCAACTGTATATCATGCATCCCTAGTTGATGCTCCTTTCCAACAAATATTGATAATCTTATTCTGGTGACATGATGATAGATGCTTGACTGACATTTGACAAATACAATATTCTCTCATCCATAATAATCTCATGTAGACTAGACAACCCTCACAGTCTACCTGCACTGTATCTGTGAGCTGTTGGCTAGAGAGTACATGCCAAGACCAGAGTAGGCACATTTGCTACTTAATGTAACACAACAGTTTGTGACAGAAGTATCGGTAGAGTTGAGCACACTCTGAAGGAAACATTCATATTGATTAATCACACTTGGGTTTACGCACAGATTTGCACGTATGCATGATTGATAAATGAGGCCCCAGGAATTTTGCAACCCTACACAGAACTAGAGTGATTTTATTTCTATGGTAATGTCCTCACACCATATGAAGTCTGCATTTATCCACAAGAGGGCAATAGTGTTATACTCATACACTACCAGTCCCTACTGCTGTACAGGACAGTAGAAATATATTTAACATATCTTTTTTTGTGGATCATAACAGATGTTCTCTTTCAAATACGTATTATTTTAAAAATATTTTCTCAGATAATTACAACAGACATTTAATAAAGCGATTATCCAATTAAGTCCTTACAAGAATTCTATCTGGCTGCAATTAGTGGAAAAAAATCAGAATTGGGCTGCCTGAGTTTACGAAAACGCTTCTTTTCCCACTGATCTGTCCTTGTCCGTTTCATTTCCGGGAAGTCTGAGGCAGACACAAGTTATAGAAAGAGCTATGATCCAGTGACCCTACTTTTTTCCACGACACCCACCCCAGCCCCTGCACCGACGTCATCTCCAGTCTGGGCCCATAGTAGTGAGGGTCCATCACCAGCAGGTAGCTCCCCTGGCCCCCAGGCCGAGTGCACACACCCAGGATCCCCTTGGAGGAGTTGTCCCGGTCGCCTCCCATCATGACAGGAGACCCCTGACTCTGGAAGTGTTGGTGGAGCTCCTCAGCAGCTCTCTCTAGTTCTACCCCTCCACCCCGCACGTGGACAACCTTACAGGGGACGTCGTAGTAGTAGTCCAGGACCAGGGCCGCCTCAAACGTCCCTATCCACTCGCGAGAGCCAGCGAACATGGCAAGCTTGTCCCCCATTGCGACCAGGGCGTGCTGGATTTCGGGGAGGCTGGGTGGGGGTCTGCATTTGCCCTTAGGTGGTGGTGGAGCCCAGCTCTGGCACAGCCAAGAGGCCATGGTCTGTAAGGTGCGGTAGCCACAGCCCCAGCCCCTGTCGTCCTGACCATCACACCCATAGTGGAAGTAGAGACACTCCCCAGATATTAGGGAGCATTTGACAACATCTGGTGCTGGGCTAGGAAGTCCAATGTGTGCATTATTCAGCAGAGTCCCTGTCCAATCTGCAGTACGCTCTGTGCCTTTGTGTTTTTCTCCCACCACTGCCTTTTCACCCCAGTCAATCCGCTCAGAAATGTTTTCCTCTAGATTAGCCATGTGTCTTCAAACCTTGAGACCCCTTCTCAATGTGGCAATTCTGCTGTCATTCCATGATGCAAGTCATTTTCTTCTTCAATCTAAACCTTAAAAATCCAGGTAGAAGTGCAATTTTGTTACTCGGTTTTCCTGTTTCATTTACCTTGAATATTATTCGATGTACAGGGAAAAACATACGTGGAGTTTTTTTACAGTCTGGTCAGAACTGCGACTCAGTTCTTCGCTGAAATAGTTCCCTCTATCCGCAAAAGTTGACGAATGAGTTCCTATCTGGGCTTGGTGGGAAACATTTTCTGAAGCGGCGTAGGCGCTTGTTATTGGTCACTATTTTATGGATTACACATTCTCAATATTTTAAACATAGATTGTCCCCCTTCCCTAACACCTCCCCCTTCTTTTGCATCATGCGCACAGTCGGGCACCTGTACATGATTGATTGACAGCTGGCTGTCAGTGATCCTGCCTGGATGATCAATCTAGTCTGTACCACATAAACTGTCCAATTCCGTATGATATTACGCATTGCAGTAGTTAACACTTCTCAGTCTTACCGTTTTCACAGTCGACCAGATGTATTTGTTACTAAAAATGACATTGTTCTTTGGTGGTGATCTCCCTACCTTGTGCGCGTGTGGAGAAGATAATGACTGACGATGACCTCAAAAAAAATATATATATATTCCAACGGTCGTTTCGAGATTCCTCCCTCTGCCAATACATTTTGTTGTTGGGTCAGCTTTTCTTTGAAACAGAATAGGTCTCAATTTTGTCTCCGAAGTCCTCTAAAATCAGAAATACATTGGGATATAGACGGGCTAAAAGTACAATTATATGAAATAAGGTGCCAAAGGCAAAATTAGGATACAGTGAATAGATCATTCTTCGAAAAGAGAGAGGCATTGTTTTCGCAACCTCACATTCTTCTGTGGTATATTTGCGATCGCACAATGTGCATCCTGCCATCTACGATGCGTGATGGAAACAGAAAATAACGGAACTACCAAAAATAAATCAAACAACTTTTTAGTTAAAAATAAATAAAACATCTGATCCCTACACAGGCTCAAGGGGAACCTGGGGGGTGGGTCTTCCCTTACCATTACCCCTTGCAAGTCTTCAAATGTAAAATCCCTGAGTCCCAAAAACGTTTCTGCCGCAGCCACAAGAATGTCCAGTTTCTTCGACTTCTCCGAGACTTGCTGTACAGTTTATAACTGTGGCAAGGAACGCAACAAAATCCACCTTTTTAATGCATATGGTATATTTGTCATGCAGCAAACACTTACTACTGGCTGTGGTATATCCACTACCATATCTTCACTGGCATCACTTGTTATCTCAATTATTTTAATGGCCTCCGCATAGGAGATTCGATTGACCACTCTAACCTCAATTTCATTCACCCTTACAGGGCACTCCAGGAACTAAGGATCACGATCCCCACCACAATTGGAACACTTGACCCTCACATTTGTCCTGTGCACCTGTTTCATTAGATGGCGTTGACATCTGAATTGGTCTGGCCTGGGTTTCCCGAAAAGTATCCTAGCACTAAAATAGTCTTAATTCTATTGAAACTAAATGGATGAAAGAGGATTTTAGTGCTATGATGCTTTTGGAAAACCCAGCCCAGGACTGTGGCAGTGAGTCCAGATTAAGTAGCCTAGTGTAGCAATGAAAATACAAAAATAACACATTAAATAGTGTCAGCTTTTATATGAGAAAGTTTGGTCTGTCTCATTATTCTTTTGGCTGTCTTTAATGGTCAATGACAAATACGTTTCTGTCTGTATGTAGGCAATTTAAGTGACAATGCATTCTTTAAATTGTCAAAACATATGAAGTTATAGGATGTTGTAGGCCTATAGCCAATGCTTCTTCACCCCCTGCAGGTAAATGGGGTATGGCTGATGTACTCCAACAAACTGGTGTTCTCTATTGGCATGTGTTCTCTCCCCACCCTCAGTGGCAGCCTGATAGTCAGAAGGGTTAAAACCGTCATACCCATCGAGTGCCACTATAAGAAGTGAGTCCTGAGTGGCATGAATGTAGTGAATTATATATTTTTGGGTACATTCTATTTGAGAAAATGGCACACATAGCAAACCACAGGAAAAAAAAACATGACTTTTATAGTCAACTTTGTAGCCCACTCTGAGATGGTCATTATAAGGAGACAAATATGTATCATGTTTCATAGCTTTTGTTTCTTAGGAAACAAAGTGAGTGGGGAGCCACTGACTCAACATGGCTGCCTATGACCTCCACCATCAGTGCCATGGGGCTGCTACACTTCTCTCTACGCATCATGAATGGTGAAACTTACTAAGTGCGAGGATATGAGCTCACAACCAATGACACAATAGCACAAATCTAATTTATTTTCGCGATTTTACAGTTGAAGATGGAATTATGAATCTACACCGCGTATTACCACTTCATAAGATGTCCAAAATCTAAATTACATGGTTCAAACAACTGAGAGACAATAGCTGAGTCTGAAATATGTCTCGCCAACTACTTACTAAAACTGCATACTGTGTACTAATCGTACGACCTACTACTGATAACGTACTGTTTACGAAAATAGAATGACGTAAGCAACAACAATCAACATACTAGGCTCATCCATACCGAGAATTCATAAATCTAATGCGCAATTTCGTTGATTCCCGACATTCGTTAATTTTGGTACAACGCGTCACCATATGTAATTATCTGCTGTTGTCAAACACACGTGGGTCTCGAATGACGATTTTCTTCCTGAATAGAGTCGTAGAAGATTGTAGATTGGTCGCTCTAAAAATGAAAATACGTCAACGGAGGCAGTCGGGAAGAGGCAAGATCAGGTGGGACCATTCTAGCCAATGAGAGTGCAGATACGCGTGTGAACAACATGCGCACACATCCGATATAAAGTGTTTTTTCTCAAAGTTGACGGGATGTTACTTGTCCTACTTGTAATCAGTACACTCGCAACAACCTAAGCATTACGAAACGTATATTCTATCAAATAAGCCTTACGGAGCAAATAAGCCATTACATTTTTGACATACCCAAAATGTCTACCATTTAGAAGGCAAGAATGGGTATTCAGACAAGGCCATTGACTCCTCTCGACAACAGGTGAATGGAGCTCGCCCGCACCTCCACTATGTACCAGCAGGGGGAGCCAGTGTTGTTGGAGGCCAGGGTGTAAGGCCCGCTGCATCCCTCTGACGATCTTAGTGGACTACGAACTCTGACCCTCTCTCTGTGCCCAGCTACAAATGCATTGGAAAGTATGGGCCAGTGTCTCACAGAGAGGAACAAGCCTGTGTTTGAATAGATAACAGTGGGCATAACTTCCTGTATGTGTGAATGTACTACTATGTACAGTGCATTTGGAAAGTACACTTTCAGACCCCTTCTCGTTTTCCACATTTTGTTACATTACAGCCTTATTCTAAAATGGATTAAATACATGTTTTCTTCATCAATCTACACACAATACCCCATAATGACAACACAAAAACAGGTTTTTAGAAATGTGTTCTAATGCTATATATAATAAACACAAATACCTTATTAACATAAGTATTCACACCCTTTACTCAGTACTTTGATGAAGCACCTTTGGCAGTGATTACGGCCTTGAGTCTTCCTGGGTATGATGTTACAATCTTGGCACACCTGTATTTGGGGAAATTCTCCCATTTTTCTCTGCAGATCCTCTCAAGATCTGTCAGGTTGGATGGGGAGGGTCGCTGCACAGCTATTTTCAGGTCTCTCCAGAGATGTTAGATCAGGTTCAAGTCCAGGCTCTGGGTGGGCCACTAAAGGACATTCGGAGACTTGTCCAGAAGCCACTCCTGCGTTGTCTTGGCTGTGTGCTTAGGTCCGTTGCCCTGTTGGAAGTTGAACTTTCGTCCCAGTCTGAGGTCCTGAGCGCTCTGGAGCAGGTTTTCATCAAGGATCTCTGTTCTTTGCTCCGTTCATCTTTCCCTCGATCCTGACTAGTCTCCCAGTCCTTGCAGCTGAAAAACATCCCCACAGCATGATGCTGCCACCACCATGCTTCACCGTAGGAATGGTGCCAGGTTGCCTCCAGATGTGATTCTTGGCGTTCACACCAAATTGTTCAATCTTGGTTTCATCAGACCAGAGAAGCTTGTTTCTCATGGTCAGATTCCTTTAGGGGACTTTTGGCAAACTCCAAGTGGGCTGTCATGTGCCTTTTACTGATCTTCCGTCTGGCCACTCTACCATAAAGGCCTGATTGGTGGAGTGCTGCAGAGATGATTGTCCTTCTGGAAGGTTCTCCCATCTCCACAGGGGAACTCTGGAGCTCTGTCAGAGTGACCATCGGGTTCTTGGTCACTTCCCTGACTAAGGCCCTTCTCCCCCGATTGCTCATTTTGGCAGGGTGGGCCAACTATAGGAAGAGTCTTGGTTGTTCCAAACTTCTTTCATTTAAGAATGATGGAGGCCACTGTGTTCTTAGGGACCTTCGATGCTGCTGAAATGTTTTGGTACCTTTCCCCAGATCTGTGCCTCGACACAATAATGTCTCGGAGCTCTACGGACAATTCCTTCAACCTCATGGCTTGGTTTTTGATCTGACATGCACTGCCAACTGTGGGACCTTAGAAAACTGGCCCGGCACATCCCTGCTGCAAATAGTTTACTTTCCTCTTTTAAACTCACAGCTTCACATACTGTATGTTAACAAGACTGAGAGGCTAGATCAAGTTGACATAACATCGACAAATTATATTCACTAGTTGGATAGGCTATTAATGGTTATCCTCCTTGGGGTGATTAGTGAATGACATGTTGGCATGGCTGGTGTCCACTGCATAGTAATGACAATTACTGTTTCCTTACACCACAATGTGGCCACTACAGACTCTACCCAACCCCATTGAAGGGGTCACCTTTCTATCTCTGGACAGCCTTCCAAAGATTAGAGCTTGAGTTACTTCAGGTGTCAAGCTAAGATAATGCAATCAAAATGCAGTGATAAAAGAACCTATGTGATAAGAATATGTCGGGATGATGAATAATCATTCCTGAAAGCATGTGGTGTTTGAAATGAAACTGGGTAAAACCCACAGGTGGTGAACTATACTGTGGTTAGATCAGGCAGTTTGACTATTTCCATGGTTGTGGTGTGGTGGGGAAACACCCTCTTAGGTCACACTTCTATTTTATTCCTAGATAAAGACTGTTAAATAATATGTATTAAGTACTGCCAGAGTTATGTTTTAACATAGTGCATGTTATGTATCTAACTATGCTTAACTGAACATATCCATAAAATCGCGGTCTGTGCTTTCCCGGAAAAAGCCAGGAATTTCAACAATTTCACCAAAATACCCCCATTGTGAAAAGAAAGAAAACAATAATTTTAACAAACAACTGAGAGGCTAAACATGTCTTCCCCTCAGTAGCTTTGTATTTGCTTTAAATCCTGTCTGCTGGAGAAACTCACTGTTTGTCTATAGCTTCAGATGTGATTTACAGTGCTTTCAGAATGGATTCATAACCCCTTGACTTATTCCACATATTGTTGTGTTACAGCCTGAAGTCCAAATGGATTACATCGCTTTTCTTCCGACCCATCTACACACAACACCCCATAATGACAAAGTGAAAACATTTTTGCAAACCGGATGCATGTTTTGGATTTTTAAAATTCTGTACAGACTTCCTTATTTTCACTCTGTCAATTAGGTTAGTATTGTGGCGCAACCACAATGTTGTTGATCCATCCTCAGTTTTCTCCTTTTACTATTTTAAAGTCACCATTGGCCTCATGGTGAAATCCATGACCGGTTTCTTTCCTCTCCAGCAACTGAGTTAGGAAGGACTCCTGTATCTTTGTAGTGACTGGGTGTATTGACACACCATCCAAAGTGTAATTAATCATTTCACCATGATCAAAGGGATATTCAATGTCAGCTTCTTTTTTTCCCCCCATCTACCAATAGGTGCCCTCCTTTACAAGGCATTGGAAAACCTCCCTGGTCTTTGTGGTTGAATTTATGTTTGAAATTCACTACTTGACTGAGGGACCTTATGTGTCCAGAGATGAGGAAGTCATATAAAAAAATCATGTTAAACACTACTATTTCACACAGTGAATCCATGGAACTTATTATGTGACTTGTTAAGCAAATCTTTACTCCTGAACTTACTCATTTTATTGTCATAATGGTCTCATCCATAACCGTCGGTTACACGATAATACAGTAATTGTCTGAGCCCTATGCAATGGGATTTTTTTTTACAAAGAATAAGCGACTACACCACATTAGATAATCACATGGCCTTATCTGTGACTTTTCATTACAGCATGAAGCCTTCCCAACCTGATATGATCAGACTTGGTGATCTTATCGTAGTTTGGATGATAGAGCCAAATCCAACCATGAAATCCTTAAAGTAGTTAGAAAGCTCAGGGTTCAGTCAATGAACCGGGGCCTCAATGTCGCAATAGATAAAATATTATTCAGATAGGGAACTCTGTGGCCCCATAGCTAAGGAGAGCATCAAGTGTGTCCAACCACTGAACCACAGCTCCTGAAGAAATGATCCATTCATTTTTGTTAGTTTGTGACACTTTTGTTCCATTGATCAATTGAATAGTGTTGCCTGCATGCCTCAAGTGCAACGCGTGTTTGTGTTGTCTTTCTTGACCAACTACACCCAGTTAAAGGAATTAAGGGAATTGGCACTGGACTAGCAGATGAAACAGCTGTGTTGTATTGGGTCATTTAGACTGGAGTGTGTTTTCTATTATGCCATGTTAGGCTATGAGATCAGGGCTTCTGGGAAGTTTGAACAGCAGTGCGAGCCCTCAGCCCTGTACTGCTTACAGTCATCGGGATTTCATCTCTCTTTTGGCACAGTTCGGGACCCAAGTAGACTTGGCTCATTTCCAAACCCTAGGATGATACTAAAAGTAGGCTCCCCCGTACAGGAGCAGACAGTAATATAACAGTCTATTATTTATTCATATTATTATTACAGAAAAGGTCTATGGAGGAGTGACAGAGTTAAATACCAAACATACTGTATCTCTGCTGTGTTTCCTGCCAGAGTAAAAAAGCTATACTAGCGATGTGGAACCTGTCTCCGACCAAGTTGCTGTTTATGAGTAGATGAGGCTCTTCTCAGTCTATTAAAATCCTCTTGTTGAAGAGCCGCCAGGTATTTATAGCTGTGTGTGTGTGTGTGGGGGGGGTTCTTCCACAAACAATCAACAGGGGTGGCTCGAGGTCAGGGTGGTCGGCTAGGCCACAGGGAAAGGCGGTGTGTAGAGACCGCCAAACAGCAGGTCAGATTTCCTCTTTTGGCCGATGGTCCCTTATTGTGGCGTTAAGCACGAGCCTCACCTCCTCGACCATCGCCATGACGCCCTGGGCTGCAGGTCAGGGTGAGACCAAGGCAGCCGGGCCATAGAATACCACACACTAAAGAGGTGAGAGAGAGTTATGTCATGTAGAGGAATCAAAGCGTGCCGGGCCGGAACCAGCCTTGAACTAGCCTTGTTGGTTCTTGTTTGTTTTCCATTTTCCCTGGAACTGGAAACAAAACTTGGTCAAAATGTTTTTAAGAATTGAAGGAGGGAATGCTGGTGGAGTTATCCGGGCTATTTTGTGTCATCCTTTTCATTTTTTGTTCGTGGGCGGTAATGGAGACTGAACAGAATAGAGGAGAGATGGACAAATATACAACTTATCATCGCGCGAGAAGAGGATGGCTGTCGCCGGTTGAAAGACCAGCTTATGCATCTAAAGAAATGCCGTGGAGGGAACTGTGAGATTGTCACATACAATGCAGTTGAAGTGTGTCGGGCATCCACAAAATGACTTATAGAGTGGGGAGGTAGTTGTGATAGTTATCAGAAGCATTGTTTACATCCAAAAGGTCAGTGTCCTCCCGTTCCTCATGGCCCATAGGTATCGAATTAAGGTCATTGAAAAAGGAAGTTCATAAAATGTATTAAATAACTACTTGCTACTGTTATTACAAGCAGGACACAGTACGGCTCTTGTGGTGACGAACTTCGGGGCTTCCTGTCCCAGAAAATCCCTATTGGAGGGGTCATGAAATAAGCGGAACCTGTCCCAGGCCAGACCCGACTGGAAGATTACTCTTCGACTGTGGACAGACGCCGGTGGTGGTCCGAAAACAATAACTTCCGACAGGCTTACTGTCCCTGACCTGGCTCCTGCCTCTATGGTCCCCCCATTCTTTCCTGTGAGTTTCCTGTCTTGTGTCGCGCCAGTGGACTGACTTGCAGAAGGCAGACCGTTCTGGCTGTCTTCCCGTCGGCAGGGAGAAAGACTGCCGCCATGCACTTTCACGGCTGCTGTTTACTACGTTGTGGATTCTCTCTCCCTCTGTCTCTCTCGCTCTCTTTCCCTGACTCCTGGCTGTCTTTGTTTATTGACAACAAGGGGAGGTGGGTGTCCTTGGGCTCGTCCCTCAGTCCCTTTTAAATCATTCCTAATGCCACGGCAACGTAGGTCCCAGCCATGGAGTCACTAAGACGGGGACACCCCCCCCCAGCCCCCAGCCCTGACACATGGCTCGCAGCACGTACCTTGTCTCTCTCTCTCCCCCCTCTCTCATTTTGGCTCAGGCATAAGCAAACAGCCCAGAGTTTGATTTGAGCAAACAGTTCAGCGAGCCATGGACCCAGTCCAGACTGAGAACCATGACAATGTTAAGAGACATTGAGACTGCACAGCCAGTCACCTGGGTTATCTTTGATGCCTCACTGCATGCCCATGTGAAGGTGTGCTTTGTAAAACCACCTGTCTTTTGTAGCCTGTAATATCCAAGGTGCCCACAAGCTGTTTGCTATGCAACATTTTACACTAATAGTGGCTGAGAAATTCACACCTTGGGCCTTCCATTGTTTTGAAGCAATATTTATAGAAAGTCTGAAATTATGCCAAAATCAAATGGCTCAATGGCGTTAATGAATTGTGACAGCAATTACATACAGTAGTTTGAATTTGTGATAAGATGGTCTATACCGTCTACTTCACTATTGAACCCTGTTTCTTAGCAAGTTTCCTTCGAATTTGATCATTTAAAATAATGTGTTCCTAACTTGTGCTGCTACCATGTTGTGTTGCTTCCATGCTGTGTTGTCATGTGTTGCTGCCATGCTATGTTGTTGTCTTAGGTCTCTCTTTATGTAGGGTTGTGGTGTCTCTCTTGTCATGATGTGTATTTTGTCTTATATATATATTTTTATTCCAGCCCCTGTCCCCGCCAGAGGCCTTTTTGCCTTTTGGTAGTCCGTCATTGTAAATAAGAATACATAGACCCAGCCCCCAGCCCTGGGCACATAGACACAGCCCCCAGCCCTGAGCACATAGACCCAGCCCCCATCAAATACATCAAGGTTTTCATGTGTTTGATGCCATTTCATTTCATTTGCTCCATTCCAGCCATTATTGTGAGTTGTCCTCCCCTCGGCAGCCTCCTGTGATTTCCAACACTGCGGTCTTGGTGCCAGTCTTTAATCAATGGGATTTGGACCTAACATCAGTATCACTTTTAATGAACCATGTGGGTGTAATGTAGTCCAAGTATATTTTAAGGCATTTTTAAAGGCTTTTTATAAGAAACCATGAGTTGTTATGAATGCTTATAGCAAGTGTTATAATGCTCAATTGGTGTGATAGATGGTGCCCATTACACATGGGTGGTACATTGAAAGTGCTCCTAAGGCATCTTTACCGGAGCTAATTAACACGGTGTTCTGTTGGTGTTTAACTGGGGCCCCATATGGGGCCTGTCCTCAATCCACCCTTTTATTAAAACCCACTGGGACCTAAGTACAGGAACTTTCCTGCAAAGTCCTCCTGTAAGTCATGAGTTACATGCCATTAAGGGACTATGAGAGCCTTTTATGTCGCAGAGGAAGTAGTGGCATGTTTGAATGTGCATGTGTCACTCTCTGATCGCTTAGGGGATCCTACTGCTTTACTAAAACAAATACAGGGAAACAAGATACACTAGACACATACATGTTCACGTGCAAACATACTGTAAGTGCACACACCCCCAAACATGCACGCAACAACCACAGCGACAATTATGCTCGGGCCCCACAGGCCAGCTGATAGTGAGGGTACTCTCCAGAATCAGCTCAGTCTATTGAGAAACATCCTCTGGGCAAATTCCAGAAACTAGCATAGTCATTTAAATTAGTAATCCTACAAAACAGAGCTACTAGCGCATACAGTGGGGCAAAAAAGTATTTTGTCAGCCACCAAGTTCTCCCACTTCAAAAGATGAAAGAGGCCTGTAATTTTCATCATAGGTACACTTCAACTATGACAGACAAAATGAGAAATAAATCCAGAAAATCACATTGTAGGATTTTTTATGAATTTATTTGCAAATTATGGTGGAAAATAAGTATTTGGTCACCTACAAACAAGCAAGATTTCTGACTCTCACAGACCTGTAACTTCTTCTTTAAGAGGCTCCTCTGTCCTCCACTCGTTACCTGTATAAATGGCACCTGTTTGAACTTGTTATCAGTATAAAAGACACCTGTCCACAACCTCAAACAGTCACACTCCAAACTCCACTATGGCCAAGACCAAAGAGCTGTCAAAGGACACCAGAAACAAAATTGTAGACCTGCACCAGGCTGGGAAGACTGAATCTGCAATAGGTAAGCAGCTTGGTTTGAAGAAATCAACTGTGGAAGCAATTATTAGGAAATGGAAGACATACAAAACCACTGATAATCTCCCTCGACCTGGGGCTCCACGCAAGATCTCACCTAGGCCCCTCTGAAGTTTGCTAGAGAGCATTTGGATGATCCAGAAATAGATTGGGAGAATGTCATATGGTCAGATGAAACCAAAATAGAACTTTTTGGTAAAAACTTAACTCGTTGTGTTTGGAGGACAAAGAATGCTGAGTTGCATCCAAAGAACACCATACCTACTGTGAAGCATGGGGGTGGAAATATCATGCTTTGGGGCTGTTTTTCTGCAAAGAGACCAGGACGACTGATCCGTGTAAAGGAAAGAATGAATGGGGCCATGTATCATGAGATTTTGAGTGAAAACCTCCTTCCATCAGCAAGGGCATTGAAGATGAAACGTGGCCTGGTCTTTCAGCATGACAATGATCCCAAACACACCACCCGGGCAACGAAGGAGTGGCTTCGTAAGAAGCATTTCAAGGTCCTGGAGTGGCCTAGCCAGTCTCCAGATCTCAACCCCATAGAAAATCTTTGGAGGGAGTTGAAAGTCCGTGTTGCCCAGCAACAGCCCCAAAACATCACTGCTCTAGAAGAGATCTGCATGGAGGAATGGGCCAAAATACCAGCAACAGTGTGTGAAAACCTTGTGAAGACTTACAGAAAACATTTGACCTCTGTCATTGCCAACAAAGGATATATATCAAAGAATTGAGATAAACTTTTGTTACTGACCAAATACTTATTTTCCACCATAATTTGCAAAAAAATTCATTAAAAATCCTACAATGTGATTTTCTGGATTTTTTTTCCTAATTTTGTCTGTCATAGTTGAAGTATACCTATGATGAAAATTACAGGCCTGTCTCATCTTTTTAAGTGGGAGAACTTGCACAATTGGTGGCTGACTAAATACTTTTTTGCCCCACTGTATTACATGTTTGATTGTAACACAAGGGAACTATATCAGCAGGAAACATTTCTAAGAATGCCGTCTGCAAACTTGCAGAGTGGACTCTCGGCCTCCCATTGAACTTGATCAGATTCCTTGAAAGTGTCTCATTATCTTCCTGAGACATGGATTCTATTTCGGTGTTGGCATGGACACTGCTTGTAACTACAAGTAGTTACTGGGCTACTGTTGCTATGTAATGTTATTATCATTGTATCACGTCTCACATTTTTTTACCAAAATGAACTTTGTTCCCAAATGATTCATACAGATGCTGAGTACCTGAACCTAGTTCATTTGGATGTGAGCCAAGTACTATATGTCAAAGTATGTCAACAGTTATCGGTTTCCTTCTGAGCAACAACCTAAATGGCATTACAGAGTCTTAATAAAACTCCTTAAATGATAATAGCCTTATTAATCAGGGTTTAGGAACAAGGATGTATTGAATAACTGAAGTTCAAACCAGGAATAAACTATTTGGACCTCCTTATGTGATTGTCTGGGTATCAAATCAGGGTCATAGCCTATATGCAACTGAAAACAACGTTAGCCCACTGAGTTGAAGCCTTTAACTTAGGGGAGCCAACACAAGTCCACATGTTTATTCATCATGTGAATGTTGGTGAAATTATTAAATGGTGCACACAATTATTTTACAGTGCACACAATCCACTGGGCACCGACATCAGTTCAACCTATAGTTTTGATTTACATTTGGCTGATAGTCAACTAACGTGAATTTAACATGAAATCAACACAAAAAAAATCAGAAATTTAGGTGAAAGGTTTGGTAAAAAAATTGCTGAATTTCTTTAAATTGATGAATTTTTGAAAATCCAATCAGTATTCCATGTTGATTGAACGTCGTATTTTTTGTTATTGAAATGACGTGAAAATAACGTGGATTTAAAAAAAAATGTGTGTTGTTGATGTTGACCATGTCCATGTTGATTGACTGAAGAGGGGATAATCTACATCTAAGAGCAAAGACATTGGTTCCCATTGTGCTGATGTGTCACCTGATTCTGCTGCTGCTGTGAACGTGCAGGAAGGACAGTGACCAACATCTTTGGACAGGAACCTCGGAGGGCTCCAGGAAAGCCTCCCCACCCCCGCCACGCGTGGCTGTGTCTCCCAGACTTCAGGCTACAACCCGGGGAGACGACCGCTGCGTCAACAAAACTGGGTGTGGGTTGTCGGCGTCTAAACAAAGTTTAAAGATGTTGGCACAAAAAGCCTCTGAGAAATTCCATCAACAGGAAAATAACGGAATTACTGACATAAAACTCTAGGACAAGGCTATTACTTTTGTGACGCTCTGGTCTGTGAGCGCACCATGGCACACCGGCACTTCTGGTACACTTGCATACCAGGATTACAAAGGATGCCACTGTGTCCAATGAATAAAAAATAAAAAAATGAATATTTGATCCGTTGTTTAAAATGTAATTTCTGTAGAAATTGTAGTCAGCCAAGTGGAAAGCGTGTACAGGGGATTATTCATAGATAATGGGTGAATGGGAAGTCCCTCCTTGCCTTTTTTGAGACATGATTTAGGCTACATTTGGGGACTATTGTTTGAAAACATGGATATTATTTGGATAACAATCAAATAAAAAAAATGGACCCATAACAGCGGAAGTCGTTCAGATAGTCATCACAGGACAATGCAACTTTATTTTCATTGTCATCAATAACAAAAATCTAACGGATCAGTTGTAGAAACAACTACCGGATAAGTGCAATCAAATCCAGCGACAAATCCATAAAAGAGCTTCGGTTGCAATTAATGGTGTATATAGACGAAACAGCGAGGATCCTGTGAGGGACTATGCGGATTCCGATATGGAGTTACCACCCAGTGAGTAACTAGTAATGCTTTAGTTTTATTCTCCTGGGGTTGAATATTTTCACGGTTTGGCAATGGACGACCTGAGTTGATGGTTGAATGCTCTTGTCTGTGTTGGTGCGTAAAGAGTGTTTGCGCATCCCTATCGGCTGTATCGTCTTTTCGCATTGCGGATGGGAGGTAAATACACGTTTTAGCAGGTTGCCAAAATCAGTGATGCAAACAAAGCCTGATATATCCTTGCTCCGATGAGGAGCCGGAGGCTACTGCATTTGGCTCTGACTGGGAGGTGCACGCAGCACTAAACTCTCCACATGCAGCGTCTGGAGAATGCGGACAAGTGCTCTGGGCATGGTTGGGATTAAATGGATGGATGTCCTTTGCAATACCTGTTGAGGAGTGTGTGAACATATATTATCATTTCGCGCGATGTGTTTAAACGATGCCGCACTGCTTTGCAAATGTTCCACAATTCAAGTAGAGGTAAGACCGTTTTATAATTACTTGGTATATTATAACCTAAACAAGATATTATATCCACATTTTCGGAAAAATAATTAGCTATGTAGCCCAAGTAATGTGTAAGTGTTTTGTGAGCATTTCGATGTCCACATGATGTGAGCAGTGAGCTAGTGGAAGTTAATTAGAGTAAAAGTAGTTTATTTTCACACAGAGGTTTTGACACAGCGAAGAGCTCAACTGAGCTAGTTTACACGCGTAAAGTCTCCGAATTATTAGCCTAATGAGGCGAAGCATGGAGGAGCTTTATCCCCGCGGTTCCAGCTCAGTGGAAAGAATTACGCACGGGTCTCCCTGAGCCACACACGTTTCAGTATTGGATTTGAAGCTGCAGCTTGGTACAATTACCATGTTGCACTTGATTGGGGATCACTAAGAAAACGAATTCCAATACATATTTAAATAATGAAGCATTTGATTATTACATTGTCTTAACCTTAGAGTACCATTTGACTTCCAGCATTTTAAGTAATAGCTTCTTCAATATACTGTACAGTACCAGTCAAAACTTGACACACCTACTCATTCCAGGGTTTCCCTTTATTTTTCCTATGTTCTACATTGTAGAATAATAGTGAAGACATCAAAACTATGAAATAACACGGAATCATGTAGTAACCAAAAAAGTGTTAAACAAATCAAATTATATTTTATATTTGAGATTCTTCAAAGTAGCCACCCATTTCCTTGATGACAGTTTTGCACACTCTTGGCATTCTCTCAACCAGCTTCACCTGGAATGCTTTTCCAACTGTCTTGAAGGAGTTCACACATATTCTGAGCACTTGTTGGCTGCTTTTCCTTCACTCTGCAGTCCAAATCATCCCAAACCATCTCAATTGGGTTGAGGTCGGGTGATTGTGGAGGCCAGGTCATGTGATGCAGCACTCCATCACTCTCTTTCTTGGTCAAATAGCCCTTACACAGTGTAGAAAATAGTTAAAAAAATAAAGATAAACTATTGAATGAGTAGGTGTGCCCAAACTTTTGACTGGTAATATAAGTGACAAAAATAACATTGTCCAACTCATTGGGTATCTCACCGAACCTCATAGGCTATGCCATGTCTTGAAATATGCAGATAAGCAGATAAAAAGTACATTTACATTGTAAAACTTCTGACAGCCAGCATTCTATCTCAGCACATGACTTTTGGACTTTATAGCACTCGAAGAAGGCATTCATTATTGAGTCATTGTTAGTTTTACACTTAAAACACGACTCTGATAGGGTGCTGTAGAATTTGTGAAATTTGCCAATTGTATGATGCGTTCTATATGTGAGTTTATACTGGATTAAAAATGTTGCTAACTGTAATTTTGTTCCAATAGTTTAGAAATAGATTTTAAGAGGTATAAAAACTTTGGGAGCCACGCCATTCCAAAGATGGTTTATTCTACCTGTAAGGAGTATGCTGAGATTCTTCCATTTAGATCTGCTTTCATGTTGTTGAGTAACAGGATTAGGCTACCTTTATAGATTTGTTGTTTGTTGTCACTTATCAAGCATCCTAATTTCATATTTTTTTGTGGTCCACTTAAGGGATTACTGGAGCTCATACGTTATTATTTTTCTTTTTCCTTTTTCCTGAGATTTTTGAGTATTATGCCAATATTTTTAACAAGGGGGCATTTAAGTTTTCAATATTAGTCAGGTGTATCAGGAGATCGTCATGAATATAAACTAAAATAAGTTAAGTTTGTATTAATTTTTACCAATACCGATACCTGTTACATTTGGGTCCTGTCTAATTATTTCTGCATGCGGTTCAATTGCCAGTGCAAACAGGAGGGGAGAGGGAGGACATCCCTGTCTCATGGCCCTTTCTAAAGCAATTTTATTAGATAAATATATTATTTGTGTATTTTTTGCTTTAGGATATTTATATAATATTTTTATGAATTTTATTATTTCAGATGGAAAGTTGAACGCTTCCAAAGTTTTGAATAGAAAAGACCCACTCAAGATGATCAAAAGCCTCATGGTTAACAAATTCATATGTGAGTACGTTTTTACCCTTCACCATACCATGAGTACCAACCAACTCAGTAGCCTTATGGTTACCGTTTCCTCTCTGAGATTGGAAGGTTGAGCTGATGGATTGGGGGTAAGGCCCTGCCCTGCGATATACTGATGTCCTGTCCAGGGGGTGTGCTTGTACATCAAGATGCCTCACGCTAACAGGAGAGTTAGGCTCCTGTCCTATGTGCCGTTCTTGCTCTGACAAGGCTATTTACTTACCATGGATAAGGAAATGGATGTGTTTCCTGTTAGTTAACTAGTTAACATGACTCTGCAATGTTGAGGCAGCGAGGAAGTCAGGCTTCTAGTTAATGCTGATTCATGTTAGAATGCGATGACTTTACATTTCTCAAAGGATCATTTAGCAGAAAATTGATTTCCTCAGAGGAAGTTCAGGATTCCACCCTTTGACATTGCATTACATTGGGATTCCTCACAGGAAATTATGTCATATCAGTGTGACCTGCTTGCTGATTACTCAAAACTTTTCACATTCATTTACAAGTTAAAAAAAAACAATTTCAGTAATTTTGCAGATGCTCTTATCCAGAGTGACTTACAGTTAGTGCATTCATCTTAGACTAAGAGTCTAAGAGAAAAGGCTGCCAGTGTAGTTTGTCATTATACATCATTTCTCTGTCACTCTTCCCAATTGGATTGAAGTGCTGAGTTCGCCTTGAGAATAAACCAAGGTCATGTAGAAGTCATTTGAATGATTAAACGTCAAGCCTTGATTGGATTTGTAATAAAAGTCCTCTCATAAGAGAGCATCAGTGACAGCTAGGTGACCTTTGGGAGAATAATCTGCCACACTCTAAGTCTGGTGCTTGCCAAGGTGCATAATCAGTGCACATCACAGAACTAGACCATAGAAAGGCAAAGAATAGAAGTCAAATCTTGGCATTTGGTGCTTTTGCCACTGGTCCTGTTACCTTTACGTTTGTCCAACTTCCGAGACTCAGAGTCCCGGTGCTCAGCTCGTGGCTGGCAGACATGCAGCGTAGACTATTGGTCAGTATTGCAGAGTCACCCAGTGAGGGAGTCTGAGAGTGAGTGAGTAAGTGAGTGCACACACTCTCCTTCACCTTCACACATAAGGCCCTGGCAAAGGTCACTCTGTCAACTTGTTGTACAGAGTGATGGAAGGGTGTGGTATTTAGACATGCCGCCCTAAATGAGGTCAGTTATGCTGCTTTCACCCACAACCTCTCAGAATGGAGGTGTAAGGTTATAGTGCCATTAAAACTTTACTTTGTCCTGTCATTACATTGTGTCACTACTCCCTAAGTACCTGGAAGGGGTTAAACATATGTGTATACTGCATAAGTTTAGCTGTATACTTCACACACACAGACACCCTCGTATGAGTGTGCACACACACACACACTCGCACACACACACACACACACGCACGCACGCACGCACGCACGCACGCACGCACGCACACACACACACACACACACACACACACACACACACACACACACACACACACACACACACACACACACACACACACACACACCTGCTGCTGGCATAAATGCTTATCAGTCCAAAAACACGTTCACGTCCGCACATCAATGTTCTAGAACAGGGGTCTTCAACCATTTCTTGCCCAGGGACCCCCACCCAGGGAACCCAATCATATGTCAGCAAAAGTTTGTCATTATTTTGACCTACCCACATTTGAATTGGAATTGGAAGGGGAAGTGGACTCAGAGCTGCGTAGCTATGTCACAATGGATCGCAGGACTATCGTCTCTGTGGCTTTGGACATTGGACTGAATAAAGGTTTAGTTTCTCATCTCCACAGGGCCGGTGTGAAGTTCCAGTAGGTGGTGAGGGGGTGGATGGAGTCAAATGGAGAGCTGACGCAGATAAGCCAGTGCTTATAGCTGGCTCAATTCTAGCACAGTGGGACAACATAGACCGACAATATAAAGAGGTTCTTTGAGAAGCCCCCAGGGTTGGTAGCCTACGAGGCGGACGTTGTCTGGTGCTGTACACCCAAACACAACCTACATGTCAGGGTGAAGCATCCTACATGTCAGGGTGAAGCATCCTACGTGTCAGGGTGAAGCATCCTACGTGTCAGGGTGAAGCATCCTACGTGTCAGGGTGAAGCATCCTACGTGTCAGGTGAAGCATCCTACATGTCAGGGTGAAGCATCCTACGTGTCAGTCCTACGTGTCAGGGTGAAGCATCCTACGTGTCAGTGTGAAGCATCCTACGTGTCAGGGTGAAACATCCTACGTGTCAGGGTGAAGCATCCTACGTGTCAGGGTGAAACATCCTACGTGTCAGGGTGAAGCATCCTACGTGTCAGGGTGAAGCATCCTACGTGTCAGGGTGAAACATCCTACGTGTCAGGGTGAAACATCCTACGTGTCAGGGTGAAACATCCTACGTGTCAGGTTGCAAGAGGGGGTAAAATTGTTACCTCTGTGAATCCCGGTCTCTTAATTTAAAGGGGCTCCAGCCGTCCCACAGCCAAAATGGAGTAAATATGAATCAATAAAAAAACATCATCTGGTGGAACGCAGGTCACTTATACTCACTCATTGTTCAAAACAGATATCTTGCTTGATAAGCCAACTCTTTATGTATAAACTGCCTAAACTCAAATAATTGGCTAAAATTGGGCTAAAAACCACAACAAAATGGTTCCTGGGAAACAGCAGCGGAGGCTTCCAGTGTCTGACCTGGCATGAGGCAGCCTTGGAGGGCTGTCTGTAATCCGTAGCATCTCACTGCGTCACACAGTCAGGCTGCAGTGAAAGAGCTCATTCAACGGGATGCCCAAATGACCTGCAGCAGTGTGGAACAACTCCATAGAGCTGTCAGTGTAACCCATAGGGGTTACCACTATTAATATGGAACAGTTTGCACTAGGAGAAGTGCCCTGCAGACTGAATGTATGGAAAGGCCTGCTGAGCCCATTTTTACCAGGCTGTCACTAGAAATACCACATGTCTCTCACACTAAGAACACGCATGACCCCATTATGCGTGACGTTCAGTAATACATAGACCGCAGATTTACACAAAAGCACTGCTATGTGCTGTGTACAGTAGCATGGTTCTGCCCCATGGTGCTGCCCGATTGACATGGACCCTCATGGAATGCGAGCCACTCCGTGTGTGTCCAGGGCCACATCTGATCTCATGTTCTGGATGACGGAGGCCCAACAGGCGAGACCCATTGCCTTGCTTGCAAGTCAGGTGTACCAAGTAACTCCCAATTCAAAGCGTTATTCTTCTACAGTGTGAATTAAATTGACTGAACGGAACAGTAGTAGTTTGTCTGGAGAAGCAAGCTGTGGAGAGCATAGAACAGTGTCCAGTCTGTGGCACAGCATTACGGCCAGAGCAGGAAAGAACAGTTCAGATGTCAAAGGATTCGGCTGACTGAGGACTAACCTGTGTGACTGGTTCGTGTGTTCTTCATAGGTTCAGAGATTCAGAGGGGTTCGCAAAGGACTAGGAGATGGGCTCAGAATGTGGGGCACGGAGATGGAGGAAGGGATGCTACAGACGATGGGAGACAGGGAAAATGACTTGACTTGGGATAAAGGGATGTGGACAGAATTATGAGAGACGAATCGAGCCATAGTGGGCTGGGTAGAGAGAGGATGATACTCACATGCATAGGCCGGCATAGCTGGCATTTATTTCATGATAATGTAGTTTAAACAGTAGAGGTACGTGGGTAAAATCACTGGGGAAGCCAAGCCAGGAAAAAAAGCCATATTGCAAGATACATGTTGTGATAATTACGTTGTTTGTTCTATAACCTGCTAGTTCATATGCCTCGCGACTGTGATATATATAGGCCTAAGGCCTAGACAATACGAATACACAGTGGCAGAATCAATTCAACCACACCTTTGTTTCATCACAAAACCAGAGAGCAACCTCTGTCATGCATGTAACATGACCTACAGCATGGTCAAGCAAGTTAATGTTTCCCGACATTTCCGGACCACTAAACAGCTACTGATTTAGAACCACGGAGATTTACCGCAAGTCGCAACGAAAACAGGAACTGCCTCCACTATTCCGGCACCATTTCAACTTCAACATTTCAACATCATCAAATCACCAATGCTTAGTCTAATACAGTGACAACTAAAATATATATGAAAAAGATTTAGTCCAATCAACATAAACTAAATATAATCTGGCTGTCCATGGGTCTGATTTGTGTTTGTGTGTGTGTGCGTTTGTGCAAGTAGAAAAAAACATGTTGACTCACCCTACTTGCAGAGAAACGCCAATGACATCATCATGTTGATGAAATAGTCTATTACTCTGTAAAAGTATACACTTTTATTTTTAGTTGTCCTAGGCTACCTGGCTAAAATGCTTGCTCGCTAGCCTAACTTCCTTTCATGGGCAACATTAGCTTCTCCCATTCTTCTCTGCAGATCTTCTCAAGCTCTGTCAGGTTGGATGGAGAGCGTCGCTGCACAGCTATTTTCAGGTCTCATTAGAGATGTTTGATCGGGTTCAACTCTGGGCTCTGGCTGGTCCAATCAAGGACATTCAGAGACTGGTCCTGAAGCCACTCCTGCATTGTCTTGGCTTAGGGTCGTTGTCCTGTTGGAAGGTGAACCTTCGTCCCAGTCTGAGGTCCTGAGCGCTCTGGAGCAGGTTTTCATCAAGGATCTCTCTGTACTTTCTTCGTTCATCTTTCCCTCGATCCTGACTAGTCTCCCAGTCCCTGCCGCTGAAAAACATCCCCACAGTATGATGCTGCCACCACATGCTTCACCATAGGATGGTACCAGGTTTCCTCCATACGTGACGCTTGGCATTCAGGCTAAAGAGTTCAATCTTGGTTTCATCAGACCAGAGAATATTGTTTCTCATGGTCTGAGAGTCTTTAGGTGCCTTTTGGCAAACTCTAAGTGGGCTGTCATGTGCCTTTTACTGAAGAGTGGCTTGCGTCTGGCCACTCTACCATAAAGGCCTGATTGGTGGAGTGCTGCGGAGATGGTTGTCCTTCTGGAAGGTTCTCTCATCTCCCCAGAGGAATTCTGGAGCTCTGTAAGAGTGGCCATTGGGTTCTTGGTCACCTCCCTGACCAAGGCCCTTCTCCCCCGATTGCTCAGTTTGGCCGGGCGGCCAGCTCTAGGAAGGGTCTTGGTGGTTCCAAACTTCTTCCATTTAAGAATGAAGGAGGCCACTGTGTTCTTGGGGACCTTCAATGCTGCAGACAGTTTTTGCTACCCTTCCCCAGATCTGTGCCTCGACACAATCCTATCTCGAAGCTCTACGGACAATTCCTTGAACCTCATGGCTTGGTTTTTGTTCTGACACGCACTGTCAACTGTGGGATCTTATATAGACAGGTGTGTGCCTTTCCAAATAATGTCCAATCAACTGAATTTATCACAGGTGGATTTCAATCAAGTTGTATAAACATCTCAAGGATGATCAATGGAAACACGATGCACCTGAGCTGAATTTCGATTCTCATAGCAAAGGGTCTGAATACTTATGGAAATAGGGTATTTCTGTTTTTTATTTTTTTTAAATTTGCAAAAACGTCTAAAAACATGTTTTCGCTTGGTCAGTATGGTGTGTTGTGTATAGATTGATGGGGGGAAAAAATATTTAATACATTTTAGAATAAGGCTGTAACGTAACAAAATGTGGAAAAAGTCAAGGGATCTGAATACTTTCCGAATGCACTGTACATCTAGCTACATATTGAACGTCCATCCTCTCAGTCCAGGGGCACAATGTTCATACATTCCTATTCATGAATTCATATTTATGGTTGGGTCAGAATCACCGTTATAATCCTTGGCCAGTACGGAGATCTGAGTAAAACCACAAGTCCAAATCCCTATCTCCTTCCATGGCTAATTTAGGAAATGGACAATTTTAGCTAGCTAGCTAGCCACCGTTTCGCTCACTTGGATGATTTTTCCGGTGAGATACATTCAGCCTCTTGCGAATTGAAGGAAAATCATGAAAACACAGAGACAAAAGATACATTGTTTTACATGTTTTTGTATTTCTTTCTTGGTCCATTTTTTTGGGGAAGCCTGGCTTCCCTTGGCATCCCTGAATACACGCCACTGAGTTTAAATGCCAAGTCACGGCCTCCCGAGTGGCACTGCTCTTGAGGCGTCAGTAGAGACCCGGATTTGATCCCAGGCTGTGTCACAGCCAGCTGTGACTGGGAGACCCATGAGGCGGTGCACAATTGGCCCAGCATCGTCTGGGTTGGGGGAGGGTTTGGCCAGACGGGATTTCCTTGTCCCATCACGGTCTAGCGACTCCTTGTGGCAGGCCGGGTGCCTGCAAGCTGAATTCGGTCGCCAGCTAGACGGTGTTTCCTCCGACACATTGGTGTGGCTGGCTTCCGGGAAAAGCGAGCAGTGTTTCCAGAAGCAGCTTGGCAGGGTTGTGTTTCAGAGGATGCATGGCTCTCGACCTTCGCCTCTCCAGAGTCCGTAGGGGAGTTGCAGCGACGGGACAACAGTGTAAACACCAATTGGATATAACAAAAATGGGGAGAAAAATGGGTAAAAGTTAAAAATAAAAAAATAAAAATAGAAAATGCCTAGCTACAGCTATTAATTATATACATAAAGAAAGAAAAGGTGTCATTCTTTGCACCAGCACAAGTAGTTGGAGCTCCTTGTGTTAAGGATACGACATCCCGAGTCCCGCTTGTGGCCAATACTTGTGTTACGCTACATATTGTTTATAATTGGTTATGGGTGGTAATGGTAGGGAGTGTTGAGAGTGTGTTTGCTGAAGCCCCTGTGTGTGTGTGTGTGTGTGTGTGTGTGTGTGTGTGTGTGTGTGTGTGTGTGTGTGTGTGTGTGTGTGTGTGTGTGTGTGTGTGTGTGTGTGTGTGTGTGTGTGTGTGTGTGTGTGTGTGTGTGTGTGTGCAGGACTCTTTGCCTTTCTGCTGATGCTGTTGGAGTGGACCAAACCAGGGCTATCTAACCCCCTGCGTCCGATCTGTGACCTGCGGGTCCTAAAACACTTCATTGAAGAGGCCAGAGATGCTGAGGCAGCCATGGTGAGACATTACACACCACATGCACGTCTGGTCTTGATGGACATGAGCTGGTGCTATTTACAGAGATAGTCAGAGTAATTGTCACATTTGATCTCACATTTCTCCATCCGTCTTCTAATCTATCCATGTTTCCTTGCCCCGTTTCTCTTCTCCATCCACCCCCCTCTGATCCCTCTCTCAGCTGGCATGTAAAGAAGGACATGGTCTTGCAGAGCCCGTCACTGTTCCCCAAACCAAAGTAGACTTCAACGTCTGGGAGAGGAAAACTGTGAGTAACAACAGTCTCACCCTCTCTCTCTCTCTCTCTCTCTCTAAGAATCAATCCTGTTATCCCGTTGTAGAGTCATAGAAAGAGAGTTTGGCCATTGAGGTTTCAACCTAAATCACATGGCTCTGGTCAACTGGTGAACTATGTCTGTGTGTGATTCTGTAGGCACTGGAGCAAGCTCAGGAGGTTCAGTCTGGCCTGTGGCTGTTAAACCAGGCCATCGGCTCGCTACGAACGTCCGTCACCAACACAGCGCTGCACAGCCACATAGACAACAGCCTCAGAAACATCTTCAGCATCGGACAGGTGCTGCGCAGCCTCAACATCCAGGTGAGCTAGGTCACAGAGGTCAGGGTTCAAAGGGCAAAAGTCAATGGCAGAGTGAGGTTGTGGCATGAGGACGGAGTGGAGAATATTGAGGTAAAATAACTGTCAGGCAAACAGGTGAACATGTAATCAATCAGTGCTGTAATTCCCACCATTTCATTGTAGTTATTATTGAATGACTTATCGATGTTGCTATTGGAGACAAGAATTGGAATGTTCGCTATCTTTAGTTCACTTAGGGCCCTGTCCAGGCAGATGCATTCCTACAGACACGCAAGGTTTAATCTGAATAACTCAGTTACTACTATTCCCACACTGTAGAGCTTGCTAGTGGAGGGAAGGGGGAAGAGGGGAAGGGGGGCTGTATGGTTGTGTCATACCGGACTGTAAAAAACTGTCATGTCTGAGAAATTCGAAGAAATCCCTGGGGCTGGTTCTTAGATAGTAGCAGAAATTCCAACAACCACAATCGCTTCCACCAGTGAGGTCACTGACAGGCAGGCAGAGTTCACTGGGTACACGCCAAGGCCATGGAAAGACAAACGGAGCTCCAGTCACTCCATCTGTACATTCAGGCTCAAGGGCCACTGAGAGGTTTCTTAGTAGAGACATCAAACAAACATCGCCCAAGGCTTGTACCCTGGTGAAATAGACCTACTGCTGATATGCACTATCAGGGTTAGGTAGTAATGGCTTACACGTAACAGGGATTAAGAAGTAACTATAAAAATTATGGTAATCAGACCCCTGGATCGTCTGGATCTTTGTGTCAAATTACATTTTGGATTAGTCAACTCATCTCCAGCCTGTTCACTTCCCAAGTACTAGGACATGGGTATTCAACTCTTACCCTACGAGGTCCAGGGCCTGCTTTTTTTCTGTTGTACCCGATAATGACTTACACCCACCTGGTATCCCAAGTCTAAATCAGTGCCCGATTAAAGGGGAACAATTTTTGAAAAAGCAGTGGAACTTGCCTCGAGGTCCAGAGTTGAGTTTGAGGGCACTAGGATAACATGAAGATTTCTCTTGGATCCTTCACATCGCTGTGTTTTTCTTCTTCCTGTCAGGAGTACACCCCTCCAGCAGGGGGCGTGGCTGGAGGTGAGGAGACATGGCGGGTGTCGTCTGCTTCAGAGCTCCTCCAGGTCCACGTTAACTTCCTGCGAGGCAAGGTGCACCTCTTGCTGTCCAACGCACCCATCTGCCACCAGGGTAGCAGCTGATTGGGGCTCTCCAAGGCAGGGCTGAACTGATTGGAGCTCCCTCTGGCAGGGGGGGCAGGCTCTTACACTATTGACCCTGCTTGTTGCCAGGTAGAAGTCTAAAAGAGGAGAGTGTGTGGACCAGATCCTCTCAGGAGAGAATGAAGCTATGTGGACAGAATAGTTCCTATTGGACCTTTAAAAGAACAAGAGCAGGTAGCACCTTGTGAATATTGACATGAGGGAGGAATGTGGTGAAGAAGTCAACCACGAATGGGGCCCATATAATGCACCGCTCTACGGCTCTTCTGTACTGTGTGTGTGTGTGTGTGTGTGTGTGTGTGTGTGTGTGTGTGTGTGTGTGTGTGTGTGTGTGTGTGTGTGTGTGTGTGTGTGTGTGTGTGTGTGTGTGTGTGTGTGTGTGTGTGTGTGTGCTTGCCTGTGTGTTTTAGCATGGACTGTGAGTTCTCACCGCCAAGCACTGGACAACCCATGTGGATTGCACCTGATGACACCTTGTTGGAGTTGTTCTGCACTGTACCTGACTGTCAGCATTGACAGCCTGTCAAAGTCCAGGAAGAGGAGGCCTAGCCTATACCGCAAACTCTTCAAACTTCACCGCCCACCTCATTCTTAACACACAACACTTTTCCAACTGCTGTTTATTAGTGTCCTTAAATAAATTGTATATTGCTCTTTGTAATGACTTATTTATAGTTCTACATTTAAGCTCGACTCACTGTCATGGCGAAAGTATTCTGAGAGATATACTGTAACTATGAACTAGAGGCCGCCATTGGGCTCCAACGGTTAATCATAATCACTATATAACGCCACTGAACCATGTTGTAAAGATATTTGTATACGTCAATATCCAACTGTTCACTCCGGTCTGTTACCCTTCATAGAATAAATTATCTGTGTGTTTGTATGTACTGTATGTATGTGCGAGAAAATATCTGTGTGAATGACAGTTTTATGCAACTCTTATAACCCTATTTGAACGGACTAGAGGTGGGAGAGACAGAAGCGGAGGTTCAGTCGGGTTGAAGGAGGAAACGATTGAGAGGAAGGGCTTACGTGAGAACTCTGAAGCTATGCTCTGATTATCAGTGTGTCTGGCTTATGCAGGCCAGTGCTCAACTAGAGCTTTGACGCAGATAGCAAGACTGCCAGGACAAATATTGATTGGTTCTTATGATGAACATCCTGCATGCCTGTTTTGTCTCTCTTATACCTTCCTTCAACCAGCAGCCAATCAACCCGAATCCTGGGAACCTTTGGAGTCGCTGACGTGGTGGATGCTTTCACTTTTGGGATTAGAGTAGTTCTCCTGGGTAGTTTTGCTTCTCGTTTGAACGTTTTACAGTCACAGTGCAGATGTTTGTACATGTTTTTGTCCTGTTTGTATCAGTTGTTTTGCCCCCTCTATCATAGTGCAATTTGGTTTTTAAATACAAAATATCATTCTTTAATTTAAAAAAGGATGGACGAAAAAAAAGGCAAGAGGAAGTTTGTTTGTCTGTGTGATAATTGCATCACTTTTGTTGTCCTGTCCCCTGGAGATATATCTGTGGTTTGGAAAGAAAGCCATGGGTAACCATTTATTCGGATAGTCCATTTGTAGATGCTCTACAGACTACAAGTAACATTTCAACTAACTATCTACTAACCCTAGCTCTAACCCTAAACTTAACCATTACCCGTATTCTAAACCTAACCTAAGCAAGCAGTTTCTTATCAACATATAAACTGAGTGTAAAAAAAAAAAGAAAAGAATAACTTCTTAATATGCAGGTAGCCTAGTGGTTAGAGCGTTGGACTACTAACCAAAAGGTTGCAAGATCAAATCCTGAGCTGACAAGGTAAAAAATCAGTTGTTCTGCTCCTGAACAGGGCAGTTGATCATCTGTTCCTAGACAGTCATTGAAAATAAGAATTTGTTCTTAACTGACTTGCCTCGTGAAATAAAGGTAAAAAATATATATTGAGTAGTGTAAGTAGTGCACGAAAGAAGCATTTTAATGCCACCTAGTGGAGATTCACTGTTACTAACTGCAAAAAATGACTGGATGATTGTCAGTTTTACACTTAATGTTTCATGGAAAAAAACTTCTGTACTTTTCTTATTTTATTACACATGTACAATAAATACTGTATATACATTCAAATACTGAAGCTAAAAACATACATTTGTATGATGTAAAAAAAACTAACATTTACTGACTTGACAGAGTTTGGATGTCAATGTTTGGCATTGGTAGGTAAAATGCATAACTGCATATATAGTTGGTAAACTTAAATCTGACCAGCAAATTACAAAAAAATATTACTTAATTCCCATAGTCAACTAATATTCAGTGATTACACTTTTAAAAAATCTACAAGGTTTTATGTAAGCTTTAAATCCACATCCTTTTCAGAGCATGTATTCCCATGTGGAACAGGAGTATTGTAGCTTGCATGAGTTAGGCTGCGTTTACAAAAGGTAGCCCAACGCTGATATTCTTTTCCCACTAATAGTTCTTTAGACCAATCAGATCAGTTCTGAAAAGAGCTCATGTGAAAAGATCTGATGTGATTGGTCAAAAGACCCATTAGTGGAAAAAATATCAGAATTGGGCTGCCTGTGTAAATGCTGCCTTAGTGTGGTCTGTCCCATTTCCTATGTGTTTTTTTTTTTTCAGGCAGTGAGGGATTGGAAATGATGGCATGAAACATCACATATTGATACTAACAAATACACTTCTCTGACTGACATGCATAACAAAATGACAAAGCTGAGAAAGAGCTTCCAAAAGCTCTGAAATCAGCTCAGTTCATAGACACTTCTCATTATGCCCCACATCTGGATAACAGCCACCGCAGAGGGTTAGGATATCCGGCGGGATTAACCAGGTGAGATACCCCCTGTATGACTAGCCTCCATTACTATATTACAGACACCATGACAATGGAGGTAGCTAACCATATCCGAGCTAGGACTGATGGTGATGCGTTTCGGGTCACTGTGGGTCTGGGTAGAACACTTTGATATGAATAGCCGAATTATTTCGAGTGCGTGTCATGGGTTCCCCCGCCTCGTCCGGGTCCTCAGGCTCCAGATCGTCCACCAGCTCCACTGTAGACGTGTTGGCCGCCAGCTGTAGTGCCCCCTGGCTGCTGGCCTGGAGCTGCAGGGCGATGTTGATGGCCCTATTGATGGCCAGGCCCAGACCATGGACGCAGATCTCCCTGTGGCCTCCTCCCTCCAGCAGCTTCTGGCAGCGGGCCAGCTGGGCTCGGAAGTCTGTCTTCATGTTGACGTACACGTCATTGCGGCGCTTGGGCAGCTTCCTGGGGAGACGCTTGCGGAGGGTGTACTCCACAGGGTCCATCTCCACCGCTGTGCCACTGCCGTCGGCCGGGGGCATGATGATGCCTGGGGTTGTCTGGGGGACGGAGGCAGAGATAGGGCTGTGTGGTTCTGTCATCACGATTGAGTCAGTCAGAAACAGGGAAGTAATGGAATGGAGCACTGCAGTAATAGGTGGCAAAAACAACAGGAAAGGAAATGTCAATGACAAGAACGGAAGATCAACACAATCATCTTTCAGGCAGCAAATATACTGCTTAGCCAATTTACTGAAGGTTCTGAAAACCTCAAATACCAGGGAGGTCGACTGGTAGCTAGCTAACGTTATCTAGATTGGAACGTAATGTAATTTAACCGTTACACTGTGCTAAAATGTGTCACTCCAAACAAAGGTAGTTAACGTTAAGACAAAATAAGAACGTGAAAGCAATCAGACTGTACCTTCAATCACGGTTTGCAACCAAATTATTCAAATTTGGACTCTATCGTGCTGGGGAACTCAGAACCTGAGAGGTTTGTGAACTTCTGGAAACACAGAGGTGCCCCGGAAGTAATCAATACGAAAACGTTCTCCTCCATCAGTTAATATTATGAAAATACATATCAAATACAGTGCTGCGCCACCCTCTGATTACTGGTTAAATAAAACCGTATATTTGCAGTCTTACCAAGCTACTTTTTAAATATAATGGTTAAATTGAATATCCGCGATAATAGTATATGGGGCGTATTCATTACGGAAACAGTTTACTGTTTAGAAACAAAACGGAAACAGCACAAACGGAACGAACTGAATTTGACCAATATAAACTATCGTTTACGTTTTCCGTTTGGAGTAAACGGGTTGCAACATAATCTGCATAACGATTACACCCCTGTTGTTACAACGCCCACCCCCTGTAAACAACCCAAGTGAAGCGCAGTGTTGACGTGTGTGGCTCGATTACGGATATACCACGACAACCGCTTGCGAGCACGCTAAAATGCATTAGATTCAGCCTAATTGCAAATCATTATATTATTATAAGTTATACATGCTGTGCAACCGTGGGATGGTTGGTCTGAAAATAGCATAACATTAGCAAACAACGCGTAACACAAGTCAATGTTACGTCACGTGGTGTGAGTAGGGCGGCCATCTTTCTCTGAAAACACAAACAACAAGAGTAAGGAGCAGACTTCTCGACTGGACATCAACACGCAGCGACCGTAGGAGAGGGGGTAAACAAATCAAACATTGAACACGACTTCATGAGAGTATCAGTACCATTCTGTTGGAGGAGGATGTTTACAGAAAGAGAAAGGAAACCAATGCATATGAATTAAAACCGAAGATTGTACACAACAAAACGTATTTAAAAAATAAATAAATAAACTACATTAATTCAAAGGTAAGCTATGGTTCTTTGAGCATTTTTGGGAATGGTTGACACTGTCATCTATAACGTTACTTAGTTAGCAAATCACTTTAATCTGAGAGGGCCCATACAAACGCGAGTCAGGTGCCTAAATTCTCTCTAATGAAAATGATTGGTGTTTCAGAAGATGGGGCTCTGAGCGAGCCGTAGAACGACGGTATTATTGGTTACCATTTCTGTTTTATTGGTTTGTTTTGCTCGGGTTGTGGAAGGCCATAGTAAGCAGCGGGGTAGAGTTGTAGGGGCGGCCGATTGACAAGGGAAGGGAGTGCGTTGATTCACACACGCGGACACTCCGCCCCCTTCGCCATATCTTGTGTCATTTGAACCTTGCATGGAAACCGAATGTCTTACACGGCCAGATACTCATTGTTAATGTTATGTCATTGAAATATTATTAGCTGGGTAAACAATTGTTCATTGATAAGCAACAATCTGAATACAATTATTTAACATTTTATCTCAAGCGATTGTCCCGTGCCTTTTCTGATAGAGGTGTTTGATGCTCGAGTCTTGTCCGCGTTGCTTACTAACGTTACATGGCCCAATGGTGGCTGCTACTAAATTCCAAACGAGCAAGATTCTCTAGTAAATCAATGAATTGCCACAATGGTTTAAGGAAAACTATATTTATCAGTTATCTGGCATTAAAGACCGATACATAGTATGTATGACTTTATTTTGCTGAAAATAACACCTGAATCCTACTATACATTACTAGTTAGCTGTATTTCCTAAACCGAACCATGGTACACCGGTTGGCCATGGTGTTTACTGTCATTGTTGCTTGCTAATATTACAGATACACAAGACAAGGCGTGATTTAACGTGACCACGCCCCGAGTAGGGTACAGCCGTAGGGTACTTCCTTACTCCCATGTAATTAGCCTAACTTTTGGTGGCGTCCTAAGCAAACTACTGACATTTTTTTTGTGTCGTTTCACTAAAGGTTTTCAGCAGGCTCACAAGTCGTTATTAACATACTTGGCTGTCACAACAACAAATTATTTGCATGATATTTATTTTGCCAAACTAATTTGTTACCGGGCCTGCTGACACTGACTGTAAAGCTATCCCATCATACTTACATCACTGTTTGTTTACCCCTAACTTTTTGCCGGTTAGCTGGCTGGCTAGTGAGAAGTTAATCTTGATCTAATTTGTTAGTATTAGATATGTTGCGTAACTACTTCCAGTCTTTGCCTGCCCTTGATTGGTCTAGGTATTTTTTAAAAAAGTTGAGTGGACCACCGAGTGCTGAAGCACGTAGTGCATAAAATCATCTGTCCTCTGTTGCAACACTCACTATCAAGTTCCAAACTGCCTCTGGAAGCAACGTCAGCACAAGAACTGTTCGTCGTGAGCTTCATGAAATAGGTTTCCATGGCCGAGCAGTCACACACAAGCAAGCCTAAGATCATCATGCGCAATGCCAAGTGTCAGCTGGAGGGGTGTAGCTGAGTGGTTAGAGTGTTGGGCCAATAACCAAAAGGTTGCTGGATCAAATCCCGAGCTGACAAGCTAAACATCTGGCGTTCTGCCCCTGAACAAGGAAGGTAACCCACGGTTCCCTGGTAGGCCGTCATTGTAAATAAGAATTTGTTCTTACCTGACTTTGCCTAGTTAAATAAAGGATCAATTTAACAACAAAAAAACAAAGTCTGTAGCCAATGGACCTTGGAGCAGTGGAAACATGTTCTCTGGAGTGATGAATCACGCTTCGCCATCTGGCAGTCCAAAGAACGAATCTGGCCAGGAGAACGTTACCTTGCAGAGTGCATCGTGCCAACTGTGAAGTTTGGTAGAGGAGGAGTATGGTCTGGGGCTGTTTTTCATGGTTTGGCCCCATAAGTTCCAGTGAAGGGAAATCTTAACCCTACAGCGTACAATGACATTCTAGACGATTCTGTGCATCCAACTTTGTGGCAACAGTTTGGTGAAGGCCCTTTCCTGTTTCAGCATGACAATTGCCCCCATGCACAAAGCGAGGTCCATACAGAAATGGTTTGTCAAGATTGGTGTGGAAAAACTTGACTGGCCTGCACAGATCCCTGACCTGAACCCCATCAAACACCTTTGGGAGGAATTGGAACGCTGACTACGAGCCAGGCCTAGGCCTAATTGCTCAACATCTGTGCCCCAGCTCACTAATGCTCTTGTGGCTGAATGGAAGCAAGTCCCTGCAGCAATGTTCCAACATCTAGTGGAAAGCCTTCCCAGAAGAGTGGAGGCTGTTATAGTAGCAAGGGTGGGGCCAGAATATACAGTGTTTGGAAAGTATTCAGACCCCTTCCCTTTTCACATTTTGTTTCGTTACAGCCTTAATCTAAAATTGATGAGGAAAATTGTTTAATCAATCAACACACAATACCCCATAATGACAATGCAAAAACAGGTTTTTAGAAATGTATATTAACAAAACATACCTTACTTACATAAGTATTCAGACCCTTTGCTATGAGACTCGAAATTGAGCTAACGTGCATCCTGTTTCCATTGATCATCCTTGAGATATTTCTACAACTTGGGAGTCCACCTATGGTCAATTCAAGTGATTGGGGTTGAAAGAATTGTCCGTAGAGCTCCGAGACAGGATTGTGTCGGGGCACAGATCTGGGGAAGTGTACCAAATTATGTTTGCAACATTGAAGGTCCCCAAGGACACCGTAGCCTCCATCATTCTTAAATGGAAGAAGTTTGGAGCCACCAAGACTCTTCCTAGAGCTGGTCGCCCGGCCAAACAGAGAAATCCGGGGAGTAGGGCCTTGGTCAGGGAAGTGACCAAGAACCCGATGATCACTCTGACAGAGCTCCAGAGTTCCTCTGTGGAGAGGAGAATCTTCCAGAAGGACAACCATCTCTGCAGCACTCCTCCAATCAGGCCTTTATGGTAGAGTGCCCGGAAGGAAGCCACTCCTCAGTAAAAGGCACATGACAGCCCACTTGGAGTTTGCCAAAATGCACCTAAAGACTCTTAGACAATGAGAAACAAGCTTCTCTGATCTGATGAAATGAAGATTGAACTCTATGGCCTGAATACCAAGCATCACGTATGGAGGCAACCTGGCACCATTCCTATGATGTGGGGTGTTTTTCAGCATCAGGGACTGGGAGGCCAGTCAGGCTTGAGAGAAAGATGAACAGCGAAAAGTACAGAGATCTGCTCAGGACCTCAGACTGGGACGAAGGTTCACCTTACAACACGACAACGACCCTAAGCACACAGTAAGAGAATGCAGGAGTGGCTCCGGGACAGATCTCAATGTCCTTGAGTGGCCCAGCCAGATCCTGGACTTCATCCCGTGTGTACTTTTTCCCCTCAATTTCATGATATCCAATTGGTAGTTAGTCTTGTCCCATCGCTGCAACTCCCCTACGGACTCAGGAGAGGCGAAGGTCGAGAGCCATGCATCCTCTGAAACACAACCCTGCCAAGCTGCACTGCGTCTTGACACACTACTTGCTTAACCCGGAGGCCAGCCGCATTAATGAGTCAGAGGAAACTATGTAGAACTGCATGCGCCTGACCCGCCACAGGTGTCACTAGAGCGAGATGGGACAAGGACATCCTCCCCCCATACCGGACGATGCTGGACCAATTGTTCACCGCCTCATGGGTCTTCCGGTCGCGGATGGCTGCGACACACCCTGACAGAGCTTTAGAGAATCTGCAGAGAAGAATGTGATAAACTCTTACTAGTGTGCCAAGCTTGTAGCATCATACCCAAGAAGACTCGAGGCTGTAATCGCTGCCAAAAGTGCTTAAACAAAGTACTGAGTAAAGGGTCTGAATTTTTATGTAAATGTGATATTTAAAAATGTATAAAAAACTGTTTTTGCTTTGTCATTATGGGGTATTGTGTGTAGATTGGGGGGGGGACATTTTTAATCAATTTTAGAATAAGGCTGTAATGTAACAAAATTCTGAATGTTAAGGAGTCTGAATACTTTCTGAATGAACTGTATGTGGTAGTAGAGAACACACACGTAATGTGTTGTGAAAGATGTTAAAAAATGTAATGTAATGTCATGTAATATTTTAAATTGGAAATAACTGCCTTACTCTTCCTAGGGTCCAGCAACATTGTCTGTTGCATTGGAAGAAACTGATGGGAATCCTTGATAAATACAAACAATAAAAAAATATTCAAATGAACCTCAAAAGTACCCTTGTTGATTTAGTTAATTTTAACACATGGTTTGGCACAATATACTCTTCAAGTTCATTACATTTCCAGAGTGGGCTCTCTGCTAATTTTGAAGTTATGAGCAACACCAACACAGTGCGTGGGAACATGGATTCAAAGGGAACTCTGCTGATGATTTGCTTCATGTGCTATCCTGATTGGTTAATGACATATAATGGCAATATCTATGTATAAAATGGGTCATCTTCCCAAGTACTAGAGATCTTACTCTGGAAAGCTGACTTGTTTGAAGATGTATATTGTTCCAAACAAAAAATTAAAAGGTTACTTTTGAGATTTTTCATATTTTTAATGTTGAATAAATTAATGTGAACATTTTTAATTTCAGAATCTGGACATACTCTATATTTTAGAGCACACTGAAAATATTATACAAATATTCAACTTTTATCTAGGATTTTATCCCCTTTTTTTTCTGCTTCATTCTGTTTATTGTTAATGTTATTTTGTGTAGGTTAGGGGCCTTTTTCTGTGTCAACACCCTTTTTAGAGATGAATTATGTATGGATGTAAGATTCACTGATATGAATCAGTTCCCGCTCAAGTGTTGTGTTTTGTTTTATTCCGAAAAAGAAAAAAAAACTCATCTGTTGTGACTGATGCTTCCTCTCCTTCAGTTCAGTAGCCTATCCTATAGAACTTTTATGCATGTGACTCTCAGAATAACAGCTGTGCACAGTGAGGGAGACAGGCCTTACCTATCGTTGGCACGAGCAAATCTATCTCTGTTCTAATAGGCTATTTGGACATCTGCATGGCACCTTCAGCATTCAGATGCTGAATGGCTTTCACAGTGTCAAATCATAGGTTTTATTAATTTGCTTGTCACTCAACTAATTGTCACCAAATGCGGTGTAGAAGTGTCTTTTTTAAAAAAAAAATTTTTTACCAGAGTATTTTTAGCCTACCGGAGTGGACGCAACTCGTATCCATCTGCTGATTGGGGTTTTCGATTGTTCAGGTTCACCATAAAGTTTCGGTAGTTTTGCTTTAAACAGTCAGTGTATTTGGTCATTTTTACATGAACCGGGTAATTTCATAAAGGACGGCAATCTTTTTTTTGTTTTGTTTTGTTTTTTTGAGCCATAGAAACTTAGTAAAATTACAAACGGTTTTAACCATTTGCTTTTCAGACGGTGGTAAAATCCAAAGCTGCATTATATTAATTGGCTAAATGCCATGATAATTTCTAAAGATAAATATTGTCATAGTACTAGCTCACAATAATTTTCTGTGAAAATGACCAGTTAATCAGTGGTTGATGGTGATTTCAGATAAAAAGTGGGAATTGCCCCCAACCCTAATCTGATAGTGGGGTGGTAGCTTTTCTGTCTGCACTATGGCAAAGGTACCTACATACATGGACACTAACAAATAGCCACTCAGTTTAGAGAAGTTATCGCAGACAGATCCAGCTCAGAGAGGCCCAGCCCCTGAGCTCTCGTCAGCAGTAGACACTATTTTAAAATGGAAAATGTTAGTGCATCGAGCCGAATTGCATTCATTTGTGCCTCCTAATCAAACCGACTCTTACTGAATCGTTTCAAACTAAAACATATCGTTCCTGTATCTTATTGGCGCCACTGTTTCTAAATGCATATCGAATCGTTCATGAAAGGAGACATGCACATCCCTGGAATGATTTAATTAGCTGCTAGTCCACCTATTCTTAGCTGTGCATCTCAAGAAGAGGAGAAGCCATAGAATTACAATCACCTGACAAGATATCTATAGTGTGAGGGGCTTTTCAAACTCTATGGGAGCAGCAATGCAGGCTCATAGGTGTCTGTCTGTTGGGTGTCTGTTTTCACTGCAAAGCCTGGGGGTGGCAATCTGTTGCTTGGAAATTGTTGTTGCCATGACGTTTGCAGGTGCCGTCTCCAACCAGGTGCATTGTTTTTGCAAAAGGGTGTCATCACTATTGTATGAGTCACTGGGGGCGCACATTCTGTAAACATGGAAAGTTGTTGACTAAGTTAATTATTATTGATGGTGTTTATTGATGGCAAAGCTCTTGCGATGTTGATTATTAATTTTCATCAAATGGACATGAATAAACCCAAACGTTCTCAGTGGAAGGCTACAGTAGCCATCTTATTCTACGGAAAAAGAAATGTGAACATTTTTAAAATGCTTAAACAAGTTGACTCTATCAACACTCTTTCTAAGCAGTCCAAACTGCATTAAAAATGTGTCGTTCCAACACAAAAATTCAACTACATAGATTTCCTGTCTGCCAAGCTGTGACTGGGTGTGTTTGTTTCTCTCTGTCTGTTTCTCTCTACTTGCTATCGCTCACTCTCTTTCTCTTTTCTTGTTGTTTACAGCAGTTTGAAGGGAGGTGGACAGGAATCAAAGGTGTCGTCACCTAGAGGGTCAGTCAAGCCACGTTTCAGTCGGAGAGGAAACGACAGGAGAGAAAAGCAGGAGAGGAGGAGGGAGAGAGTCGCGTCTGCTCCTGGCAGCTGTTCCAGCAGCCTGCTCTGTTTTCCCCTGCGTTTTGATTTAAATCGAGATTAATCTTGTTTTTTTTGTTGTCAAATGTGATATTACTGCTGTTGTCGTAATCATTATTGTTACTATCGAGTATTTTATTTTGTTTGTTTCGTCAACTCGTTTTCGGATTATTCCAGTTTCTTGTTTTTCTTTTTACGACTTTTTTTCTCCAGTTGTGAGCAGAGGCTTCTTCCAAACTGTCCTCATATCCATACCAGTACTCTATCCCCTATACACACCTGAAACAGGCAGCTATTCTCTATCTCTGTGTGTGTTGGGGAGCTCTGTTACCACAGCTGTGTAAGCACCACTCAGCCTTCTCACTCAGCCTTCTAAGCCAGTCCTAGCCTGGTCCAGCGAAGTCCAGCCTGGTCCACTCTTCTGGACAGGGTAAGAGCTGTGTGTGTGTGTGTGTGTGTGTGTGTGTGTGTGTGTGTGTGTGTGTGTGTGTGTGTGTGTGTGTGTGTGTGTGCGCGAGCATGGCATTTGTTAGTTGGTGTGTGTCAGGGTTTCCGTCAGGAAAATGTGGCACTGGACATTTGACCTGCAGCATTTTTAATTTACCAGACATTTGAGAACTTTACAGGACCCATATGTATTGGGTGCGTAACCTGATTAGGCCGTCCACCCACGGTACTCACAATGACAGATTAGGCTAATTCTACAGAACATGGAAGTCGAGGATGCAATGATGTAGGGCTGTCCCCGACTACAAATAATCTTTGTCAACTGAAAGTCCTCTGTTCGAATGTGTATTTTTCCATATAGACACATCCAATGTGTGTTTTTAATCAAATCCGCTGTATATGTGTTGAGCTTGTCTGACGCTTGAAGCTCCCTGTTTGATGAAATGACACACAAATGACTTAAGAGGGAGATCAAGATAACCAGAAGAAGAAAAAAAAAATGTAACCTGTCCCGACCTTCCTCTTCCTTCTTCTACTGGCTTTCCCAGATTCTGCCGTTACTCTCCTGAAGTTCCTGGTAAACAGGCTAAACGAGGAGTCTGTAAACTTTCTCACGTGGAATGCCAATTTATCTTCCCATATATACGGTTCTGCGTGCCAGTTATGGTTTTCATTTTCGTGGAACAGTTTAATTTCATGTTATAGTAACATCAACATTTGCAACAACAACATTTGTATCTCGATCATTGTCATCTGAAAATATCCATTTGAAATTTAGAAAGAGGGGAGATCTAGTATGCAACAACTCGCATGGGTTGCTTGTTTTTTTAGCAACAAAACCAACGCGTGCGCAACTAGGGGGCAAAACAGACAGGGTAAATACGTTTGCACAATGAGTACCTGTCTCTCAAATACATTGTTACAGTCGTTGGTTACCTAGTGAATTTTAGCCATATTAGCATTGACATGAAATCAGTCAAGACACCTCAAAACAAGACATGGTATCGAGAACAAGATGAAACGAGCTAAAAACAAGCCACTTATGATTTCCCACATGGCGGTTTCTTGACATTCATGCTAGCAATCTGGCCATCCAGAATCACAACAGTATGCTGACTTCTGCCTCATGGAAGTGCGCCCATCGTTTTAGTGATCGTGTCAGCAAACCCATCTATCTATATGACTAGGATTGTGCATTTGGCTGCTGGACAATGAAAGAAAGTTTATATTTAAAATAGTTTCCTCCACAGATATGGTCTGATGTTTGCTAGGCTACTTTGAAGCAAGGTAAGACATGCTTCATAATATGTTGTAAAACGTTCCGGTTTCAAACTATTTTATGTATACGTTTTCAAACTGCATACTGCCTCCAGCTCATTGCAAAGAGATGTGTGACGTGCTGACGAAGCCCGTTTTCCGTTGCCTATGCATTTGCTGTTTGAGATGCTGTAGCAGCAGCTCTCGCGCTGCCTGACAGATTTTCAGTTCAAACGCTCTGTATGCTGTACGCGTTTGATGAATAAATAAAATGCATAACGAATATACTGTACACGCGGCAATTTAATTCCACTAAATTATGCAAATGACCTTAGATTGATAAGCATGACCAGTCAAATGTATTTCCATCAATGAATAGGTTAAAAGGCTTTATTTCGCAATGTGAGTTTTGAAATTTAGTTTCTCTTCCGGACAATTGGCCAACGTCAATTTCATTTATCGGCTTTTGACATTTCTTTTTATCGGCCAAAAGCCGGCAATTACCGGCTAACGGAAACCACGGTGTGTGTGTCACTCACAGATGAATCCTTTTCTTGCTCCTGTTTCCAGATACTCAGCTCTGTAAAGACGTGAGGAATATGACTGCTGAGACACTTAACTTCGGCCCAGAATGGTAACTCGTCTTTTTCTTCTTGAACACTTCTGTCCATCTACATCTCTTCCTCTCTTGCTGCTCTGTTCTTACCACTTTCTACTCCGTACTGAACAGGCTTTAAAAAATCCATTCCTTCCCTTACCCTCTTGCTCCTCTTCTCCTTCTATTCTGTCCATTTCCTCCTCCTCTCCTGGCTGCTGAGCCCTCAGTAAATGTTTGTGGAGATTCATTTGAGGAGGGAGGTGTAGGCCTTGGTTTGGTAGCAGGCCAGTGGTTGGACACCTTTTTAATAGACTGTGACTACTGGCTGGCTGCTGTGCCGTGTGCATTTTAGTGCTCCACCAACCAACATGGACCGTATCCACAAAGAGTCTCAAAGTAGACGTGCTGATCTTGGATCAGTTTTGTCTTTTTGATCGTAACGAATAACATTGGACTATATGGAGTGGATAGATCCTAGCATTCCTACTCTGAGACACTTTGTGGAAACGGGCCCAGATCACTCCTCAGACCTCGCTTTCCGTGTGGCAACACACACACGTCCGTGCCCTCTTCCTTCCCTTGTTCTTCAAAAGTACCTTCTGTCGTAGTGGCTTTAGCCCTGTCTGCACGGGACTACTATTACTATAGAACGTTGCTTATGTAATTATTACTCCAGCGTGTCCGTTTTTCCAGTGGACGATTCGGACTGGATTAGTTTGACCAAACTGCCCCCTTAATTATTTATTTTCGTAATTTAAAAATGGGACCGGTATGACGGAAGCCTGGAGGCTCTTCTAGGCGTGAAGGTATTTGAAGTGTCTAGGGATAGCCTAATGTTGACCTAATTGCCTTCAGTTCAGAGAAAGTCTAAATAATAATGTGTGAACCATGACCTGTAACCTATGCAGACATTTAATTAACTGACATTTGGCAATTTATCACAATATCGTCCACTTCATCTTTTTAAGAGAGAAGTACGGCACTAGGACTGTTGATATGTAACAAAACAGATCTTTCATCTGTAGGCTATGTGCATAGCGCTTTGTTTTAAGTGTCAATTTGGTCCCATGTTCTTACCCCAACTGGGTGCAGCACCTGTTAAACTCTGTAATATCCCTCAAAACACAGGGATGACGATTCACACGGGATAAGTATTATAAGAGGACCTGGGAGTTTGCTGAAAACACTAGGTTTTTAGGGCTGGGATAACAACCTTCTTGCCAAGCAAAAATTCGGACAAGACAAAAATGATGGATGTGGTGATTTATGCTTGTGCACATGATTACATTGCCTGAGCTCCCCCAGTAAAACTTATCCCGTCCGAATAGGGCTTTTGTCAAATGTCTGTACAATAGTGCTGTTGCTTGCGTCACGACGTGTTGGTATTTAGCCCATTTCATCATGTGTTTGTGTGTGTTGACTTCGTTCTCCTACCTCCTGTGACCCTCATCCTCCTCCTTCCTCCCCCAGGCTCCGTGCACTATCCAGTGGGGGGAGTGTGACGTCCCCCCCTCCTTCCCCCGCCATGCCAAAGTACAAGCTGGCCGAGTATCGCTACGGCCGAGAGGAGATGTTAGCACTTTATATCAAAGAGAACAAGGTGAGGAGGAGGAAGCCACACAGTGCTCAGTCTTATGAAATGGGTGGTTGCAATGACCAAGATGAAGTCTCATCACTACTACTACTGGTTCTACTACTACACCACTACTAATACACCACTTCTACTACTACACCACTACTACTACTGGTTCTACTACTACACCACTACTACGACTACACCACTACTACTACTACTACTGATGGCAATATTACACCGCTATTACTACTACTACTGGTTCTACTACTACACCACTACTAATACACCACTTCTACTACTACACCACTACTACTACTGGTTCTACTACGACTACACCACTACTACTACTGGTTCTACTACTACACCACTACTAATACACCACTTCTACTACTACACCACTACTACTACTACTGGTTCTACTATTACACCACTACTACGACTACACCACTACTACTACTGATGCCAATATTACACCGCTATTACTACTACTACTGATGCTACTACTACTACACCGCTACTACTACACCACTACTACTACTGATGCTAATATTACACCACTATTACTACTACTACTACTACCACTACACCACTACTACTACTGATGCTACTACTACACCACTACTACTACTAGGACTACACCACTACTACTACTGATGCTAATATTACACCGCTATTACTACTACTACTACTACACCACTACGACTACTACTGATGCTACTACTACACCACTACTACTACGACTGATGCTACTACTACACCACTACTACTACTACTGATGCTACTACTACACCACTACTACTACTACTACTGATGCTACTACTACACCACTACTACTACTGATGCTACTACTACACCACTACTACTACCACTGATACTACTATTACACCACTACTACTACCACTGATGCTACTATTACACCACGACTACTACTACACCACTACTACTACTGATGCTACTACTACATCACTACCACACACACTTCCACTTCAACACTACTGCTGCTATTGCTACTACTACTACTATTACACCACTACTACTATTACACCGCTACTACTATTACACCGCTACTGCTATTACACTACTGCTACTATTACACCGCTACTACTATTACACCGCTACTGCTATTACACTACTGCTACTATTACACCGCTACTACTATTACACCGCTACTGCTATTACACCGCTACTGCTATTACACTACTGCTACTACACTACTGCTACTACTATTACACCGCTACTGCTATTACACTACTGCTACTATTATTATACCGCTACTGCTATTACACTACTGCTACTATTATTATACCGCTACTACTATTACACCGCTACTACTATTACACTACTGCTACTGCTATTACACTACTGCTATTACACTACTGCTATTACACTACTGCTACTATTATTATACCACTACTACTATTACACCGCTACTACTATTACACTACTGCTATTACACCGCTGCTACTACTACTATTACACCGCTACTACTACTACTACTACTACTACTACACTACTGCTGCTGCTACTACTACTACTACTATTACACCGCTACTACTACTGCTACTCTTACACCGCTACTACTACTATTACACCGCTACTGCTATTACACAACTGCTATTACACTACTGCTACTATTATTATACCACTACTACTATTACACCACTACTGCTATTACACCGCTGCTACTACTACTATTACACCGCTACTACTACTAGTACTACTATTACACCGCTACTACTACTACTACTACTATTACACTGCTGCTGCAACTAGTACTACTACTACTATTACACCGCTACTACTACTACTACTATTACACCGCTGCTACTACTACTATTACACCGCTGCTACTACTACTATTACACCGCTGCTACTACTACTACTACTATTACACTGCTGCTGCAACTACTACTACTACTACTATTACACTGCTGCTGCAACTACTACTATTACACCGCTACTACTACTACTACTACTACTACTATTACACCGCTGCTACTACTACTATTACTATTACACTGCTGCTGCAACTACTACTACTACTACTATTACACCGCTACTACAACTACTACTATTACACTACTACTACTACTATTACACCGCTACTACTACTACTATTACACCACTACTATTACACCACTACTACTACTACTACTACTACTATTACACCGCCACTGCTACTATTACGCCAATACTTTACTACTACTATTACACTGCTGCTGCAACTACTACTACTACTACTATTACACCGCTACTACTACTACTACTATTACACCGCTACTACTACTACTACACCGCTACTACTACTACTACTACTACTATTACACCGCTACTACTACTACTACTACTACTATATCACCGCTACTACTACTATTACTATTACACTGCTGCTGCAACTACTACTACTACTACTATTACACCGCTACTACAACTACTACTATTACACTACTACTACTACTATTACACCGCTACTACTACTACTATTACACCACTACTATTACACCACTACTACTACTACTACTACTACTATTACACCGCCACTGCTACTATTACGCCAATACTTTACTACTACTATTACACTGCTGCTGCAACTACTACTACTACTACTATTACACCGCTACTACTACTACTACTATTACACCGCTACTACTACTACTACACCGCTACTACTACTACTACTACTACTATTACACCGCTACTACTACTACTACTACTACTATATCACCACCACTACTACTACTACTACTACTATTACACTGCTACTACTACTATTACACCACTACTGCAACTATTACACCGCTACTGCTACTATTACACCGCTACTGCTACTACTATTACACAGCTACTACTACTACTATTACACAGCTACTACTACTACTATTACACAGCTACTACTACTACTATTACACAGCTACTACTACTACTATTACACAGCTACTACTACTACTATTACACAGCTACTACTACTACTATTACACCGCTACTACTACTACTATTACACTGCTACTGCTACTACTATTACACCGCTACTGCTACTACTATTACACCACTACTGCTACTACTATTACACCGCTACTGCTACTACTACTACTATTACACCACTACTGCTACTATTACACCACTACTACTACTATTACACCGCTACTACTATTACACCGCTACTACTATTACACCACTACTGCTACTATTACACCACTATTACACCACTACTGCTACTATTACACCACTACTACTACTACTACTATTACACCGCTACTACTATTACACCGCTACTGCAACTATTACACCGCTACTGCTACTATTACACCGCTACTGCTACTACTATTACACAGCTACTACTACTACTATTACACAGCTACTACTACTACTATTACACAGCTACTACTACTACTATTACACAGCTACTACTACTACTATTACACAGCTACTACTACTACTATTACACCGCTACTACTACTACTATTACACTGCTACTGCTACTACTATTACACCGCTACTGCTACTACTATTACACCACTACTGCTACTACTATTACACCGCTACTGCTACTACTACTACTATTACACCACTACTGCTACTATTACACCACTACTACTACTACTACTATTACACCGCTACTACTATTACACCGCTACTACTATTACACCACTACTGCTACTATTACACCACTATTACACCACTACTGCTACTATTACACCACTACTACTACTACTACTATTACACCGCTACTACTATTACACCGCTACTACTATTACACCACTACTGCTACTATTACACCACTATTACACCGCTACTACTATTACACCGCTACTACTACTACTATTACACTGCTACTGCTACTACTATTACACCGCTACTGCTACTACTATTACACCGCTACTGCTACTACTATTACACCGCTACTGCTACTACTACTACTACTATTACACCACTACTGCTACTATTACACCACTACTACTACTACTACTACTATTACACCGCTACTACTATTACACCGCTACTACTATTACACCACTACTGCTGCTACTATTACACCACTACTACTGCTACTATTACACCACTACAACTGCTACTATTACACCACTACAACTGCTACTATTACACCACTACTACTGCTACTATTACACCACTACTACTGCTACTATTACACCACTACTGCTACTATTACACCACTACTGCTACTATTACACCACTACTACTGCTATTACACCGCTACTACTATTACACCACTACTGCTACTATTACACCACTACTGCTACTATTACACCGCTACTGCTACTATTACACCGCTACTACTACTATTACAGTAGTAGTAGCGGTGTAGTAGTAGCGGTGTAATTGTAGCAGTAGTAGCGTAATAGTAGTAGTAGTAGCGGTGTAATAGTAGTAGTAGTAGTAGTAGCGGTGTAATAGTAGCAGTAGTAGTGTAATAGTAGTAGTAGCAGCGGTGTAATAGTAGTAGTAGCGGTGTAGTAGTAGCAGTAGTGGTGTAATAGTAGCAGTAGTAGTGTAATAGTTGCAGTAGTGGTGTAATAGTTGCAGTAGTGGTGTAATAGTTGCAGTAGCGGTGTAATAGTAGTAGTAGTAGCGGTGTAATAGTAGTAGTAGTAGTGGTGTAATAGTAGCAGTGACGGCGTAGTAGTAGTAGTAGTAGTAGTAGTGTAGTAGTAGTAGTAGTAGTGTAATAGTAGCAGTAGCGGTGTAATAGTTGCAGTAGTTGTGTAATAGTAGCAGTAGTAGTGGTGTAATAGTAGCAGTAGTGGTGTAATAGTAGTAGTAGCAGTAGCGGTGTAGTAGTAGCAGTAGTAGCAGTAGCGGTGTAATAGTAGCAGTAGCGGTGTAATAGTAGCAGTAGCGGCGTAGTAGTAGTAGTAGTAGTAGTAGTAGCGGCATAGTAGTAGCAGTAGCGGTATAATAGTAGCAGTAGCGGTGTAATAGTAGTAGTAGTAGTAGCGGTGTAATAGTAGTAGTAGCGGTGTAATAGTAGTAGCAGTAGTGGTGTAATAGTAGCAGTAGTGGTGTAATAGTAGCAGTGTAATAGTAGTAGTAAAGTATTGGCGTAATAGTAGCAGTGGCGGTGTAGTAGTAGTAGTAGTAGTAGTAGTAGTAGTAGTAGCGGTGTAGTAGTAGTAGTAGCGGTGTAGTAGTAGTAGTAGCGGTGTAGTAGTAGTAGTAGTAGTAGCGGTGTAGTAGTAGTAGTAGTAGTAGCGGTGTAGTAGTAGTAGTAGTAGTAGCGGTGTAATAGTAGTAGTAGTAGTAGTAGTAGTAGTAGCGGTGTAGTAGTAGTAGTAGTAGTAGTAGCGGTGTAATAGTAGTAGTAGTAGTAGTAGCGGTGTAATAGTAGTAGTAGTAGTAGTAGTAGCGGTGTAATAGTAGTAGTAGTAGTAGTAGTAGTAGTAGTAGCGGTGTAATAGCAGTAGTAGTAGTAGTAGTAGTAGTAGCGGTGTAGTAGTAGTAGTAGTAGCAGTAGCGGTGTAATAGTAGCAGTAGCGGTGTAATAGTAGCAGTAGCGGTGTAATAGTAGCAGTAGCGGTGTAATAGTAGCAGTAGTAGTAGTTGCAGTAGCAGTAGTAGTAGTAGCAGTAGCGTTGTAATAGTAGTAGTAGTAGTAGCGGTGTAATAGTAGTAGGCTACTATTACACCACTACTGCTACTACTATTACACCGCTGCTACTACTATTACACCACTACTGCTACTACTATTACACCGCTACTACTACTACTATTACACCGCTACTGCTACTATTATACCGCTACTGCTACTACTATGCCGCTACTACTACTACTACTACGCCGCTACTGCTACTATTACACCGCTACTGCTACTATTACACCGCTACTGCTACTATTACACCGCTACTGCTACTATTACACCGCTACTGCTACTACTACTATTACACCGCTGCTGCTACTACTACTACTATTACACCACTACTGCTACTATTACACCACTACTACTGCTACTATTACACAACTACTGCAACTATTACACCGCTACTGCTACTATTACACTACTGCTGCTTCTACTACTACTACTATTACACCACTACTACTACGCCGCCACTGCTACTATTACACCACTACTACTACTACTACTACTATTACACCGCTACTGCAACTATTACACCACTACTGCAACTATTACACTACTACTGCTACTATTACACCGCTACTACTACACCGCTACTACTACTATTACACCGCTGCTACTACTACTATTACACTACTACTGCTACTATTACACCGCTACTACTACTACTATTACACCGCTACTACTACTATTACGCTACTACTGCTACTATTACACTGCTACTATTACACCGCTACTACTACTACTATTACACTGCTACTGCAACTATTACACTGCTACTGCAACTATTACACTACTACTGCTACAATTACACCGCTACTACTACACCGCTACTACTACTGTAATAGTGTTAGTAGCGGTGTAATAGTAGCAGTAGGGGTGTAATAGTAGCAGTAGTGGTGTAATAGTAGCAGTAGTGGTGTAATAGTAGCAGTAGTGGTGTAATAGTAGCGGTGTAATAGTAGCAGTAGTAGCAGCGGTGTAGTAGTAGTAGCGGTGTAGTAGTAGCGGTGTAATTGTAGCAGTAGTAGTGTAATAGTTGCAGTAGCAGTGTAATAGTAGTAGTAGTAGTAGCGGTGTAATAGTAGCAGTGTAATAGTAGCAGTAGTAGCGTAATAGTAGTAGTAGTAGCGGTGTAATAGTAGCAGTAGTGGTGTAATAGTAGCAGTACCTCTACTACTACTACTATTGCACCGCTACTACTATTACACCGCTACTACTACTATTACACTGCCACTGCTACTATTACGCCACTACTACTACTATTACACTACTACTGCTACTATTACACCGCTACTACTACTGCTTCTATTACACCGCTACTGCTACTATTACACTGCTACTATTACGCCGCCACTGCTACTATTACGCCGCCACTGCTACTATTACGCCGCCACTGCTACTATTACACCGCTACTATTACACTACTACTGCTACTATTACACCGCTACTATTACACTACTACTGCTACTATTACACCGCTACTATTACACTACTACTGCTACTATTACACAGCTACTGCTACTATTACACAGCTACTGCTACTATTACACCGCTACTACTACTATTATGCCGCCACTGCTACTATTACACCGCTACTACTACTACTACTATTACACCGCTACTACTACTACTATTACACCGCTACTACTACTACTACTACTACTACTACTATTACACCGCTACTACTACTACTATTACACCGCTACTACTACTACTATTACACCGCTACTACTACTACTATTACACCGCTACTACTACTACTATTACACCGCTACTACTACTATTACACCGCTACTGCTACTATTACACCGCTACTGCTACTATTACACCGCTACTGCTACTATTACACCGCTACTGCTACTATTACACCGCTACTACTATTACACTACTACTGCTACTATTACACCTCTGCTACTATTACACCGCTACTACTATTACTATTACACCTCTACTACTACTACTATTACACTGCCACTGCTACTATTACGCCACTACTACTACTACTACTACTACTACTACTACTACTACTATTACACTACTACTGCTACTATTACACCGCTACTGCTACTATTACACCGCTACTACTACTACTTCTACTATTACACTGCCACTGCTACTATTACACCGCTACTACTACTAGTACTACTACTACTACTATTACACTGCCACTGCTACTACTACGCCAATACTACTACTACTACTACTACTACTACTACTACATCGCTACTACTACTATTACACCGCTACTACTACTATTACACCGCTACCACTACTACACCACTTCTGCTTCTACTACCACCTAGTCCAGGAGTAGGCTAAATCTGGGTCAGTGCAACCTGCCCTAATTGTGAAAAGTGGCCTGTTGTGACTTGCCAGTGTGAGAGTCTATGCTACAATTGTATAGTTGAGTGTTGGATCATTCCAATCCCATAGGAAGTCATGTTTGTTTACATTGTGTTTTGTTGTTGTGTCCAGGCCCCAGAGGACATGCAGGATAAGGAGTTTTCTGCTATTCTGCAAGATGAGCCCATGCAGCCGCTGGCACTGGAGCCTCTCACTGAGGAGGAGCAGGTCAGTCACACACACACACACACACACACACACACACACACACACATACACACACACTTGTTCCCACCCAAATGGTATTCTGTACATTCCTCCGTTCTCTTCTACCAGAGGAACTTCTCCATGTCTGTGAACAGCGTGGCTGTGATGAGGCTCATGGGTAAAGGAGGTGGAGTCGCCCCTGCGGGCATGGCCCGAGGCAGAGGCACCACACGAGGAGGAGGCCGAGGTGAGAAGAAACCCACGCGTTGTTGCCCTCAAGACACTGATATAAGATAACCATTTGTGTGGGGGGGAAACAAATAGTAACTTTAGGATTTAGGGAGGGTCAGCTGATCCCAGATCTGTGCCTCTGGGTGAATTCTAACCCAATGAAAGGTGCACTGAGCTCAAGCCATAATAACACAAAAGGTAAACAGTTTATTTAAGCCAGACTTGCTTTTATGTGTTCAGCTTTTGTGATCTCATCTGACGTCTGTGATTCCTCTTGGCCCTGTCTAAATAGTCCCCGTCTTACCGCCTGGCTTATGTACTCCCTTTGCTTGCACAGCGTTGTTTACATATGAATCTCAAGTGTGTCCGGTCTGGTACAGTGAAGGAAATGGCGTGTCTCTGTGTGGTTCTTGTTCTAGGGCGAGGCCGAGGAGAGAGTGGAGGATTCTACCAAAGAAGTATTGAGGAGGGAGAGGTGGGCTTCGGCCGCGGAGCCAGAGAGATCTATCGCAGCCAGAGCTGGGATGACAGGTAAACACTCACTTCCTCTGTCACTACCCTGTCTCTCTCTACTGTTTCACTCCTTCCCCATTTGCCTTGAAATCTGAAGTGGTTAGTCATTTTCGGATGTGAATGAGAAGCTTAACTGGAGGAGCGATTTAAAATTTTTTTTTTTATTATTATTATTTTTGGGGGGGATTTAATTGAAATAGTTGAAGGTGCCCTTAATCCAAGTGACTCATCTTTCAGAAATGACCTTCCCGGTTCAGATAAAGGTAAGGCTTAAAATGTAAGAGTAACTTCTATTTCCCAAGTTTTCCCCTCTTCCTCCAGGGGCGAGAGGCGTTTTGAGAAGCCTGCGCGTGCCAGGGAGGGGGTACGTGTTGGATTAGAGGAGGTGACGGGTGTACCTGTGCCGGGGGTGCCGAGGAAGGACTACACACGGTCTGACAGTGAGAACTGGCGTACCCTCAGAGAGGAGCAGGAGGAAGAGGAAGGGGCCGACCCAGGAGGCAGCTGGAGACTGGCCGGAGCACGTAGATTAGATGGTAGCGCGCACGCACACTATTCTGGAGACGTACACACAGCACAGAGTGATGTCACCTTATCTTTCCCTTCATCTCTAACTCTTTCAGACGGAGGCCCAAGGTCTGCAGGCTGGCGGGAGCACGACGGTCCGGTTGAGGGGCGTCGCAGGAAGTTTGAGTTTGACTTCGGCGGAGGTCGCAGGCGGGCCGGGAGCGAAGGGTTAGATGACGACAGAGACGGACTGCCTGAGTGGTGCACTGATGAAGAGGACGGAGAAATGGGCACCTTCGACGCATCTGGCGCTTTCCTTCCCCTATCCAAGGTTGGTGTGTTAGTGTGCAAGGAGGCAGTCTACAAATATGCCTGTCTTTCTGTGTCTAGTTATTCTGTGAATTCAGTTGGTGGGTGACAGTAATACATTTTCAGCTAATTGTGTCTGTCTCTGTCAAAGGATGAGGAGTTTGACTTCCAGGGGATAGAGGAGGAGGAAGAGAGCATGTCTGGCATGGAGAGGATCATGAATGGAGGACAGAGAGGTGAGGGAGCTGCACTCTTTCTTACCTTTAGTTACTTTTTAATTGATATCTTTATCTCAAAGGTTTATGGGTGTTTTTTAACTCAATCTCTCCTAATAAAAAATAATTTTAACAAACGTTTTATTTTCTGGCCTTTTTTCCCCCTCACCCTCTCCTCTCTAGTTGACATCAAGGAATCAGCCAGTGACGGGGAGGTGAAGAACAGAACCAGTCCCCCCTCCTCCTCTGCCCCTCCAGCCCTGGGCCTCAACCCCCCCATGCCCCAGCTCTCCCTCACAGTGGCTGAGCTGGAGGCCTCTCAGATGGCCGACAGCCACCCTCTTCCTGCTCCGCTCCCTGCTCCTGCTCCTCTCGCTGTTCCTGTCCCTGCCAAGGCCAGCAAGATGCCAAGTGAAGGTACGAGTGTTCTGTGTTACTCTTTCTTTCTCTCTCTAATGAAGTTTAAATGATTTGAATTTCAAAGACCTGTGAAAAAGAGACACCATTTATAGATAGAAATTGTGTGAACACTAGCCATGTTCTCTCTGTGTTTTAACTTTCACTCCTCCCCACTGACTTATTGCTCTGTTGTTGTTGTAGTAGTTCCTGAAGGATCACCAGCAGAGGACTCCACCACCCAGCAGAGCCCCAGCACCTCCTCCAGTCTGCCTTCCCCCCCTCCCTCCGCATCCTCCTCCTCTGCTGCTACCCACCTCCCCCTGCCACCAGGGGGTGACACCGAGGATGACGAGGGCATGAAGCACCTGCAACAGGTAGGAACACTACTAGTCTGGGGACGGGTTTCCTGAACACATATGAAATCCTGGACTGTAAGGACCGATTGTCCGAAACAACACTCTCAGTATGTAGTAATATTACAGAGGAAACATTGGTAAGAGTACAGCCCAGATAAGTGATGTAGTGTTTTATGAACCCCACCTGTCTGTCTTCCTCTGTGTGCAGGAGGCAGAGAAGATGGTGGCGTCCCTGCAGGACACATCTCTAGAGGAGGAGTGTTTTACCCAGACGCTGCAGGAGAGCAGAAACACAGCCTCTGCCCTGCCCCTCTCCCACGACGCTGCCATGAAGTGGTTCTACAAGGACCCCCAGGCAGAGATCCAGGGTACACACACACACAGTCGCAACATACACACACAGTCGCAACATACACACACACACACACACAGTCGCAACACACACACACACAGTCGCAACATACACACACACACACACACACAGTCGCAACACACACACACACACACACACACACACAGTCGCAACACACACACACACACACACACACACACACACACACACACACACACACACAGTCGCAACACACACACAGTCGCAACACACACACACACAGTCGCAACATACACACACACACACACACAGTTGCAACACACACACACACAGTTGCAACACACACACACACAGTCGCAACACACACACACACACACACACAGTCGCAACACACACACACACACACACACACACACACACACAGTCGCAACACACACACACACAGTCGCAACACACACACACACAGTCGCAACACACACACACACAGTCGCAACACACACACACACACAGTCGCAACACACACACACACACAGTCGCAACACACACACACACAGTCGCAACACACACACACACACACACACACACAACATACACACACACACACACACACACAGTCGCAACACACACACACACACACACAACATACACACACACACACACAGTCGCAACACACACACACACACACACACAACATACACACACACACACACAGTCGCAACACACACACACACACACACAACATACACACACACACACACAGTCGCAACACACACACACACACACACAACATACACACACACACACACACAGTCGCAACACACACACACACACACACAACATACACACACACACACACACAGTCGCAACACACACACACACACACACACAACATACACACACACACACACACACACACACACACACACACACACACACACACACACACACACACACACACACACAGTCAACACACACACACACACACACACACACACACACATACATACACACACACACAGTCGCAACATACACACACACACACACACACACATACATACACACACACACACACACACACACAGTCGCAACATACACACACACACACACACACACACACACACACACACACACACACACACACACACAGTCGCAACATACACACACACACACACACACACATACGGTCGCAACGCACACATACGGTCGCAACATACATGCGCGCACATGGTCACAACATACACGCACAGTCGCAACATACATGCACACACACAGTCGCAATTTTTGTGTCACTACTCTCCCTCCCCTGTAGGTCCGTTCACCACCCTAGAGATGTACGAGTGGTTCCAGGCGGGCTACTTCTCCATGTCTCTGCTGGTGAAGAGGGGCTGCGACGAGGGCTTCCAGCCGCTGGGCGACGTCATTAAGATGTGGGGGCGCGTGCCTTTCGCCCCCGGGCCCTCCCCACCGCCCCTGCTGGTGAGACCTCCACCACCGCGCCCTCAGCCGCTGCCACCCCGGGGTCCTGCTGTGAGTGAGGCAGCGTGGGGATGGGGTGGGGTGGGGGGGTGGTGGTATGTGGAGTTTGCTGGAGGGGAAAAAAGTAGTAGTATTCTGTGTTGATGGCGTGGGGGTGTGTGGAATGTAAAGGAGTCCAGATTTATTGTATTGTATGCCGCAGGGTTTTCATTCTATGACTACTGTCGAGAGTAGTGCTCAATGCTATAGCGTCTACTTATTTATAGTGTAGTAATCTATTGTTGTATTTGTACAATGGAAGTTGATTCATAAAGCCCTTTTTACATCAGTAAGATGTCACAAAGTGCTGATACAGATACCCAGCCTAAAACCCCAAACAGCAAGCAAAGCAGCAGGTCCGGGACAAGGTAGAACGTCCGGTAAACAGGTCAGGGTTCCATAGCAGCAGGCAGAACAGTTAACTGGAGCAGCAGCACGACCGAGGAGGACTGTGGGCAGCCAGGAGTCATCAGGCCAGGTAGTCCTGAGGCATGGTCCTAGGGCTCAGGTCCTCTTAGAGGGAGCATACTTACAGTGCCTTGCGAAAGTATTCGGCCCCCTTGAACTTTGCGACCTTTTGCCACATTTCAGGCTTCAAACATAAAGATATAAAACTCTATTTTTTTGTGAAGAATCAACAACAAGTGGGACACAATCATGAAGTGGAACGACATTTATTGGATATTTCAAACTTTTTTAACAAATCAAAAACTGAAAAATTGGGCGTGCAAAATTATTCAGCCCCCTTAAGTTAATACTTTGTAGCGCCACCTTTTGCTGCGATTACAGCTGTAAGTCGCTATGTCTCTATCAGTTTTGCACATCGAGAGACTGACATTTTTTCCCATTCCTCCTTGCAAAACAGCTCGAGCTCAGTGAGGTTGGATGGAGAGCATTTGTGAACAGCAGTTTTCAGTTCTTTCCACAGATTCTCGATTGGATTCAGGTCTGGACTTTGACTTGGCCATTCTAACACCTGGATATGTTTATTTTTGAACCATTCCATTGTAGATTTTGCTTTATGTTTTGGATCATTGTCTTGTTGGAAGACAAATCTCCGTCCCAGTCTCAGGTCTTTTGCAGACTCCATCAGGTTTTGTTCCAGAATGGTCCTGTATTTGGCTCAATCCATCTTCCCATCAATTTTAACCATCTTCCCTGTCCCTGCTGAAGAAAAGCAGGCCCAAACCATGATGCTGCCACCACCATGTTTGACAGTGGGGATGGTGTGTTCAGGGTGATGAGTTGTGTTGCTTTTACGCCAAACATAACGTTTTGCATTGTTGCCAAAAAGTTACATTTTGGTTTCATCTGACCAGAGCACCTTCTTCCACATGTTTGGTGTGTCTCCCAGGTGGCTTGTGGCAAACTTTAAACAACACTTTTTATGGATATCTTTAAGAAATGGCTTTCTTCTTGCCACTCTTCCATAAAGGCCAGATTTGTGCAATATACGACTGATTGTTGTCCTATGGACAGAGTCTCCCACCTCAGCTGTAGATCTCTGCAGTTCATCCAGAGTGATCATGGGCCTCTTGGCTGCATCTCTGATCAGTCTTCTCCTTGTATGAGCTGAAAGTTTAGAGGGACGGACAGGTCTTGGTAGATTTGCAGTGGTCTGATACTCCTTCCATTTCAATATTATCGCTTGCACAGTGCTCCTTGGGATGTTTAAAGCTTGGGAAATCTTTTTGTATCCAAATCCGGCTTTAAACTTCTTCACAACAGTATCTCGGACCTGCCTGGTGTGTTCCTTGTTCTTTATGATGCTCTCTGCGCTTTTAACGGACCTCTGAGACTATCACAGTGCAGGTGCATTCATACGGAGACTTGATTACACACAGGTGGATTGTATTTATCATCATTAGTCATTTAGGTCAACATTGGATCATTCAGAGATCCTCACTGAACTTCTGGAGAGAGTTTGCTGCACTGAAAGTAAAGGGGCTGAATAATTTTGCACGCCCAATTTTTCAGTTTTTGATTTGTTAAAAAAGTTTGAAATATCCAATAAATGTCGTTCCACTTCATGATTGTGTCCCACTTGTTGTTGATTCTTCACTTATATCTTTATGTTTGTGGCAAAAGGTGTGTGGTCGCAAAGGGTCGCAAAGTTCAAGGGGGCCGAATACTTTCGCAAGGCACTGTAAATTCACATAGGACACCAGATAAGACAGGAGAATTACACCAGATATAACAGACTGACCCCCCCCCAGACTGATCCCCGCCCGGCACATAGACTACTGCAGCATAGATATTGGAGGCTGAGAATTTTGGGGTTTGCTCTTGCTGTGTTTTATGAGATTTGTGTGTGTGGACATTGAGCTGTGCATGTAGCCTGTATGTATCTCCTGTGTGTGTGACTGTTCCTGTATTTATCCTGTGTGTTCCTCTCAGGGTAACATGGATCAGGACCGTCTGAAGAAGCAGCAGCAACAGGACTTGGCAGCAGCTGCTCTCTATCAGCAGCTCCAGCAGCAGCAGCAGCTATTCCAGCTCATCAACAGGTACGTCATAGGGGAAAATGACACATTAAGTTTTGTGGAAAATGGAATTGGAACTAAGCAAAGTGGAGCCACTTATCAAGTAAAGGCGTAACAAAATGAAAAGGCTATATCAAAAGAATAATATATATCGGGTTGGAACTAAATTGATTTTCCAATCATTTCATTCTGAATTAGGCCCACAGATTATACCTACGGAGGAGCAGCTTCTACGAAATAACTTTGAATGTTTGAACTTCAGAGAGTTGGCTTAATGTTGGACCAGCTAGCTAGCTAACAAGCTTGTGTGTGCAGAGCAGCACCAGAATTTAAATAACACGTATTTTTGTAGTTAATAAATCCAATGTAAAACATAACTGGCATTGAAAAGTTTAATCCATTCTTCTCTAATAAAACATTTCTCTCCCTTATTTCTGAGTCACACTTGTAATGTCAGTAGGCTACTAGACTATGCTTTGAAAGGAGAGGGACAAGTTGCCCATGCACACACACTAGCAACGCTTTTTGTGGGACTGAAGAAAAAATGCCCAGAACCTAAAATACGTTATTAATCTGTTCCCATTCTTTTAAAATAATGGTTATGTTCTGGAACAGTACAGATCACTTTCGTTCTGATTCTGTTCCTCAAAAAATGTCATGCTTTTCCGGTTCCCGGTTCCAACCCGTTTGGTAAGCATTTCCCTTGCAGTTTCCATGTTTTACAAGTCTCTCGCTTTTTTGTCCTAGGTGTGGAGAACAGGGTATGATGCCTTCAGTGAACAGGTCGATGTCAGTGCCAGATACAGGGACCATGTGGGACATGCATACCTCAGCTTCACAGCAATCAGGTACACAGACGCTGTGTGCATACGTATACATTCATCAATCAATGTCAGTGCTTGTGAATTTTTTGCTCACTGCCACAGTATAGAGTGGGATGACTTTCCAACACTCTCTTACCCCCCTCCCCTCTCTCTCTTCTGTCCATGCAGGCGGTGAAGCCAGTTTATGGGACTTAACAATGAATTCTTCAACTCAGGGTCCAACACTCGAACAGCTTCAGAAGGTGAGTGCTGGCGCCCTCTGGCTGTGGGAACCTAGTAACACACCGTTGTAGATTTCCACATAAATTTATGTGACTGACCGCCTGGATTCGGTTTTATGTAGCAACATTTGAAATTGTGTTTTTCATATTGGATAAAAGAGACAGCTAGAAAATGGTACATCATCCACTGCAGTTGGGGAACAATGGGAATGTAATTCTGCTTTGAAAGTTGATAAACTTGTAACCCCACTTTTGAGAGAATGGCCCTTGAATATTTTGGTACACCTACTGAAGAGCTCTTTGTCTTCACTCATTCAGCATCGTTTACACCCTCTAAAGCCTTAGCCCCACCCATCTCTTTAAGGATTCCCATGTGAGGCCATGTGCTAAACAGAGGGAGTAGTGTAGTTAACAGCCAAAGATATCAAGACTAAAACTGTTTTAAAAAATGTAAAAAGTAGCCAGGTGAAAATGTACTATCTAATCCTTGACCTATATCCTAATCTGACTTTGGTGCAGGTCATGTTGTTCACATGACCGTTTCTGGTAAACACACACTATATCAAATCAAGTCTAAGTTCATTTGTCACATGTACAGGATACAGAAGGTGTAAACAGTACAGTGAAATGGTTACTTACATAGTCGCAATATCAAAAACAGTGTCCAGATAAAAATGATTTGTATAAATATTTTTATAATTATTACATGACGCCATCCGACACTCAATTGTCTAAATTGATGGGTCATGTGAAAGAAATGCTATAACCACCCCAAAACAACATCTAGATAAGTGGATGGGTCACTTGTCATGTTCATAAAATACAATAGATGGCTACACACACCTGGCTAACTTGATGAGTAATGTAATCATCTGTCAAAGTGGAGTCTTTGTTTAGACACGTAGCTAGCTAAACAATGACCCGGCATAATCCCAACTCATACTACTACCAATACAAACATTGTCAGTATGAATCTGCAGGTAACTAAAGCTAACCAACTAGGTTCAACGTTAGCAAGCTAAAATTAGGCTATAAGGCTATAACTAGCGATACAAATGGAGTTCTGATTCAAATAATATTACTTCACAGATCATACACGTAACGTTAGCTAGCAAGCCAGCCAGCTAACGTTCACTAGCTAGCTAACAGTACGCTTTTAACTTGCAGCTAGACTCTTACCCGTGTACATGGATGAACGCTTCACGGTAGACTGGAACCATTTAACTCAGTTTTGTTTGGCCAGCGTTGTGTCAAGTCACTCCGGTTCACACTGACCGTGGCGTGGCATATGCAGAAAGTAGCCCATCACTTTTTTTCCTACTGATCTGTATATAGCACCTGCTAAGTTCAGGGGCATTAACGTTGTTGAGAAAAGTAGCATAACTTTTGTACTTCTTGATGGCTAACGTTATATCTTTCAAAAACGCTGCAGTAGAATGGACTATCAACATATACTGAGCAGCTCACTTTATAGACAGAAGCATGCTACATGGAAGACCAATCGAACCTCATCTCCCGGAATGTCCAGCCCATCCATTATCTCAGCCAATCATGGCTAGCGGGAAGATTCCCGTCTTTCCTCAGCTAAACCAACTAAGCTTGTAATGAAACAATTGTATTTACAGATGGAATTCATTTTTGTTATGAGGACACATGAATGTTCACATGTTCCAGAAGGCATTTCTGCCCAAAAAAACCCACATTTTTCTCAAAAGAATAAAGACGTTCAAATGCCTCTCCTGTGAAGTAGTGACATGCGACATACGCCTAGCTTCCTGAAATGAGTAACATACAGTACTAGTCAAAAGTTTGGTCACACCTACTCATCCAAGTGTTTTTCTTTCTTTTGACTATTTACTACATTGTAGAATAATAGTGACGACATCAAAACTATCAAATAACATATGGAATCATGTAACCCAAAAAGTGTTCAACAAATCAAAATACGTTTTATATTTGAGGTTCTTCAAAGTAGCCACTCTTTGCCTTGATGACAGCTTTGCACACTCTTGGCATTCTCTCAACCAGCTTCATGTCACCTTTACCTGTCATCAACACAATGGGTGGCTACTTTGAAGAATCTCAAATATAAAATATATTTTGAGTTGTTTAACACTTTGGTTTCTACAATGTAGAAAATAGTAAAAAATAAAGAAAAACCCTTGAATGAGTAGGTGAGTCCAAACCTATGACTGGTACTTTATATCAAAATGAGGGTATCTTGGAACCAAGAGTCTTTCAGTCTCTGAATTCAGCTGGCATGTCTACACTGGATTCTGAAACTATAAAAGACCCCATCCCCTTTTCCACATTTAGCTATGTTACAGCCTTTAATTCTGAAATGGATTAAATAAAACAAATTCCTCAACAATTTACACACAACAACCCATCATGACAAAGTCAAAACAGGTTTTTAGACATTTTTGCAAATTTATTTACAAATAAACAGAAATACCTTAAGTTTGAAAAACCTTTTCGATGAGACTCAAAATTGAGCTTATGTATGTCCTGTTGATCATCCTTGAGATGTTTCTACAACTTGATTGGAGTCCACCTGTGGTAAATTCAGTTGATTGGACATGATTTGGAAAGGCACACATTTGTCTATATAAGGTCCCACAGTTGACAGTGCATGTCAGAGCTATAGCCAAACTATGAGGTCAAAGGAATTGTCCGGAGAGCTCCGATACAGGATTGTGTCAAGGCACAGATCTGCAGTAGGGTACCAAAAAATGACTGCAGCTTTGACGGTCCCCAAGAAGAATGGCCTCCATCATTCTTAAATTGAAGAAGTTTGGAACCACCAAGACTCTTCCTAGAGCTGGCCCACCGGCCAAACTGAGCAATCGGAGAAGAAGGGCCTTGAACAGGGAGGTGACCAAGAACCCGAGGGTCACTCTGACAGAGATCCTCTGTGGAGATGGGAGAACTTTCCAGAAGGACAACCATCTCTGCAGCACTCCACCCATCAGGCCTTTATGGTAGAGTGGCCAGACGGAATCCACTCCTCAGCAAAAAGCACATGACAGCCCGCTTGGAGTTTGCCAATAGGCACCTAAAGGACTCTCAGACCATGAGAAACAAGATTCTCTGGTCTGATGAAACCAAGATAGAAATCTTTAGCCTGAATGCCAAGTGTCACATTTGGAGGAAACCTGGCACCATCCTTACGATGAAGCATGGTGGTGGCAGTATCATGCTGTGGGGATGTTTTTCAGCGGCTGGGAGACTAGTCAGGATTAAGGGAAGGATGAACGGAGCAAAGTACAGAGATCCTTGATGAAAACCTGCTCCAAAACCCTCAGGACCTCCAACTGGGACGAAGGTTCACCTTCCAACAGGACAACAACTCTAAGCACAAAGCCAAGACACACAGGAGTGGCTTCGGGACAAGTCTCTGAATGTCCTTTAGTGGCCCAGCCAGAGCCTGGACTTGAACCTGATCTAACATCTCTGGAGAGACCTGAAAATAGCTGTGCAGCGACCCTCCTCATCTGACTTGACAGATCTTGAGAGGATCTGCAGAGAAAAATGGGAGAATTTCCCCAAATACAGGCGGGCCAGGGTTGCAGCGTCGTACCCAATAAGACTCAAGGCCGTAATCACTGCCAAAGGTGCTTCAATGAAGTACTGAGTAAATGGTCTGAATACTTATGTAAATGTGATTATGTTTTAGTTTATTTGTAAATAAAACCTGTTTTTACTTTGTCATTATGGGGTATCATGTGTGTGGATTGATGGGGGGGAAAAAACGATTTAATCAATTTTAGAAGAAGGCTGTAACGTATCAAAATGTGGAAAAGTCAAGGGGTCTGAGTATATTCTGGCCCTTTTTATAAAACATTTTCGATTAGGGGTATTTTTCCCATGGAAAAACCTAACAAGCAAAAATGTGTTGAAATAGCTCAGTCTGTATTGACCTAGTGTTCTTCCACATTGACCTCTGACCCCTATGGCAGCTCCAGCAGGAGAGGAGGGAGGCTGAACTCAGGACGAAGCGCGAAGAGGAGGAGCAGCGCAAGAGAAGAGAGGAGAAAAGGAGGCAGCAGGAGGAGCAGAAGAGGAGGGAAGAGGAGGAGATTTTCAGACGCAAACAGGTGAGTACAATGTTAGAGCTGATGAAATCGGAAGATTTTACCTGAACTGTTTCAGAGGGTGTTGAGTACTTTGACATGTTTTTTTATTTTAATTGTATTTTTCTTGATAGTGTGTGTGTGTGTGTGTGTGTGGGGGGGTGGGGGGTTGTCTATGTATGATGTCTATGTATCTTTGGATTTCCATCCTATCTTGTACATAGAAAGTACCCTCACGCTGTGTGTGTGTGTGTGTTTCTCCCCTCCCCTCCAGTGTCGCCAACAGCAGGAGCTGATCATGAAGTTGCTCCAGCAGGCCCCTCAGCAGGGCTCAGGCTCCGGGGTGGGGTCTGGCTGGGGCACTGGGGGCCTCAACAAGCCAGGGGCCAAGGGCCTCAGTCTGCTGGACATGCAGGAAGCCGAGAGGCTTCTCAAACAGCAGCAGAGAGCCCAGCAGCAACAGAGGGAACGCGTGAGTAGTTACTAAAACACACACACAGATAAGACCGCAAAGTAGTATAATAGCATATGCGCACACGTGTACAGTGTTCTTCAGAATTTCTGGGATTCACTCGGCTTGAGAAAGACCACTCGAATAGGAAGCCACAGACTGTGCAAGCACAAACATGTCATCCAAAGAATGGGAAGAATGAGACTGACACTCCCACATACAGCACTCACAATGAGAGGCTGTGGAAATGCTTGTAGGCACGGTACAATGCATTAGTATGACATTGGATGCTTTCTGTTGGTTCCTCGTCCACTCTGGTCTAATATTGTTGTCCCATCTCCTCAGCATCAAGGCATGTCCATGGGTCAGTGGGGGGACGGAGGTGCTGTCCCAGGGGGCCTGTGGGGAGGCGGAGGGGGGATGGAGGGTAAGGCTGGAGGCGGAGGGGCCATGGGTCTGTGGGAGGAGGCGGTGAAGAGCCAGTCCAGAGGTGGCAGCATGCAGGGTCTGAAGAACAGCCGCAGCAGCCCCTCACTCAGGTAGATGAGAACAACACCTCTCAGTAGAGCTCTCGCTATACATGCACCCGAAAGCCTTGATCTCACTCTCCGTCTCTCCCTCTTTCTCTCTCCCTGTCTGTCCTACTTGCTCCCTTGTTGTCCGCCCCCCTCTCCAACTCGATCTATATTCAAACGCTCACTGAGTTTTTGTGTGCACTTTAATGTCTCTCCTTGGGTGCCGTGTGTATTTAAATACCCCCTCTCTGTCCTTGTGAGCAGTAAATGGTTTATGTGACTGCCGGTATGTTTGCGTGTGTATTTAACCCACACCCCCACCCCCACCCTCTCCCTCCCTGTAGTGAGCAGTATATGTTAAGTCGTAGGAAGCAGCGTACGGATGAGGAGGACAAGCTGCTGAAGCTGCTGCAGGGCATCAAGACGCCTCAGGACGGGTTCACCACCTGGTGTGAACAGATGCTGCATGCCCTCAACACCCAAGCCAACAACACCTCCTCCCCACTGGACGGTAAGAACCTTGACCTCTTTCTGTTACTCCCCCCACCACCTCCTAACCCTCAACACCACCTACACTGGACGTTAAGAGACAGTTACCTCCCTCTGTCACTCCCTTCACCTCCTAACACCCAAGCCTACAACTCCTCCTCCCAACGGGACGGTAAAACACACCTTCTGTAACTCCTTAGCTCTTCCTATGATGTCACAACTCCTCCTCCCAACGGGGCGGTAAAACACACCTTCTGTAACTCCTTAGCTCTTCCTATGATGTCACAACTCCTCCTCCCAACGGGGCGGTAAAACACACCTTCTGTAACTCCTTAGCTCTTCCTATGATGTCACAACTCCTCCTCTCCTCTGGACTTGGAACTCTTCCACCGTTCCCCTCCTTTTCCCCTGAGACCGTCACCTCCTAACCCGAACGGTCGCCCTCTTCGCTGGATGGAAACACTCGCAACCCTGCTGTCTATGCTTTCACCTCTCCTCTCCCTCTCTCTCTAAATCCCCTCTCTCTTATCTACATGACTTTTGCCTTTTGTCCATAATCCATTTTGGGAACACTTTACTTGACACCCAGTGTCATAACACATTATGATTGTCATAACCTGTTATAACACTGCCATGGCACATATATTTAGACCTGTAGTTATTTTATGGCTGGTTATGACACCTACATAAATGTCATTACCTACCACGCTGGTTATGACACCTACATAAATGTCATTACCTACCACGCTGGTTATTTTATGGCTGGTTATGACACCTACATAAATGTCATTACCTACCACGCTGGTTATTTAATGGCTGGTTATGACACCTACATAAATGTCATTACCTACCACGCTGGTTATTTTATGGCTGGTTATGACACCTACATAAATGTCATTACCTACCACGCTGGTTATTTTATGGCTGGTTATGACACCTACATAAATGTCATTACCTACCACGCTGGTTATTTAATGGCTGGTTATGACACCTACATAAATGTCATTACCTACCACGCTGGTTATTTTATGGCTGGTTATGACACCTACATAAATGTCATTACCTACCACGCTGGTTATTTAATGGCTGGTTATGACACCTACATAAATGTCATTACCTACCACGCTGGTTACTTTATGGCTGGTTATGACACCTACATAAATGTCATTACCTACCACGCTGGTTATTTTATGGCTGGTTATGACACCTACATAAATGTCATTACCTACCACGCTGGTTATTTTATGGCTGGTTATGACACCTACATAAATGTCATTACCTACCACGCTGGTTATTTAATGGCTGGTTATGACACCTACATAAATGTCATTACCTACCACGCTGGTTATTTTATGGCTGGTTATGCACCTACATAAATGTCATTACCTACCACGCTGGTTATTTTATGGCTGGTTATGACACGGACTTAAGTGTCAATACCTACCAAACCTACCACACAAGGCAAAACATTCCATCACACCATAGCCTACATGTCAACAGTATGTTTGTTTATATATAAAAAATAAATACAAATTCACCATATTAAATTATCATTGTAATTGCGCACACGTTGATGTCAGACATGCACCCACCCCAGTGCTCTGTTGCTGATGACTGGGATGAATGCAGGAGTGAGTTTCAGGAGCAGGACAAGACTCTGTTTGACTGATGACTGATATAAGGGCCTGTCCGCGATAGGCCTATCTGAGTTACATGGTTACAATGTCTCTTTGTCCAAGTAAACAGACACAGGATGGTCACAATGCTTCTTGACAGTGTCGTAAAGGTGTGTTTTCGACAGGTCTTTTAAAATATGATGGAGAACAAAAACGTGACTAAATAATTCATTACAACAACAAAGGATTTAAGAAATTAACTTTCAAACGAAGGGAAACTTCTTGGCAGGGGGAAAACTAATTAGAATGAATGTGGGTTTTGACACTATGAAGGTGTCATAACCAGCCATAAAATAATGCAGTATGTCACAACAGTTATAAATATATGGGTCATGAGTGTTGTGACCATATTATGACAAGTTATGTCATATTGTGTCATGGTTATGACCGTGAAGTGTTACCTACTTATCTCTCTCTCTCATATCTGTTCTAATCTGTGTCAATTGTGTGTGTGTGTCTCTATAGTGTCCACCATCGTGGCGTACCTGAAGGAGGTAGAGTCTCCCTACGAGGTGTTGGACTTTATCTGCTCCTACCTGGGAGACACCATGGAAGCCAAAGAGTTCGCCAAGCAGTTCCTGGAGCGCCGTGCCAAACAGAAACAGAACCAGAAGAGGCAGCAGGAGCAGGTGTGTGGTTGTATGTCTGTCTGCCTCCGATGAAGTGTTATGATGATGGAAGTGTGTCTGTGGTTCAAGTATATTAGTGTGTGTGATGACTAGAGGTCGACTGATTATGATTTTTCAACACCGATACCGATTTATTGGAGGACCAAAGAAAGCCGATATCGATTAATCGGACGAATTGTCTTTAAAAAAAAAAAAATTACAATTTTTTTATTATTATTTTTCATATATATGTATTGTAATAATGACAATTACAACAATACTGAATGAATAATGAACACTTTTATTTTAACTTAATATAATACATAAATGAAATAAAATAAATTTAGTCTCGAATAAATAATAATATGATTTATGACGCGTCAAATATTTCTCTCTATACCATTTGTATTTCAAATACCTTTGACTATTGGATGTTCTTATAGGAACTTTAGTATTGCCAGTCTAATCTCGGGAGTTGATAGGCTTGAAGTCATAAACAGTGCTGTGCTTCAAGCATTGCTAAGAGCTGCTGGCAAACGAAGTAAAGGGCTTTTTGAATTAATGCTTATGAGCCTGCTGCTGCCTACCACCACTCAGTCAGATATCAAATCATAGGCTTAATTATAATAAACACACAGAAATATGAGCCTTTGGTCCTTAATATGGCCAAACCCGGAAACTATCATTTTGAAAACAAAATGTTTATTCTTTCAGTGAAATACGGAACCGTTACGTATTTTATCGAACAGGTGGCATCCCTAAATCCAAATATTGCTGTTACATTGCACAACCTTCAATGTTATGTCATAATTATGTCAAATTCTGGCATATTAATTAGTCTTTGTTAGGAAGAAATGGTCTTCACACAGTTCGCAACGAGCCAGGCGGCCCAAACTGCTGCATATACCCTGACTCATGCAAGAGAAGTGACACAATTTCCCTAGTTAATATTACCTGCTAATATGCCTTTCTTTTAACTAAATATGCAGGTATAAAAAAATATACTTCTGTCTATTGATTTTAAGAAAGACATTGATGTTTATGGTTAGGTACATTTATGCAATGATTGTGCTTTTGCTAAATCATCACCCGTTTGGTGTAGTTGAAGTAGGCTGTGATTCGATGATAAATTAACAGGCACCTCTTTGATTCTATGCAACACATGACAAGCTAGTTAACTACACATGGTTGATATTACGAGGTTAACTAGTGATTATGTGAAGATTGATTGCTTTTTATGAGAAGTTTAATGCTAGCTAGCAACTTACCTAGGCGCCTTGCAGCCACAAGGTCCTTTTGATGCTGCACTCGCTTAACAGGTGGTCAGCCTGCCACGCAGTCTCCTCGTGGATTGCAATGTAACCGTCCATAATCGCCGTCCAAAAAGGCTGACTACCGATTGTTATGAAAACTTGAACTCGGCCATGCCGATTAATCGGTCGACCTCTAGTGATGACATCTGTATGTGCCCTGCCCTGTCACAGTGCATAGCATATTGTATTCGTTTTGATCTCCTACCGTCCTGTCTCCACTTAGCTATCAAAGGAAGTAGCAGGGCTGACCATGAACAACTTCCCTCTGCAGGTAAGACCTTTCTCTCTGCTATGACTGGGCACAGTGGATACAACTCTAAAACATGGCCTTGATTCCTCACGTCCTCTCACCTCTTTCTCAGAGAAGAGGTGGGAACAAGGAGAGAGGATGTAAGGAATCAAGGAAAGAATCCCAGTGTGTCTTTCCTCTCTGTACCTCATTGGATTCCTCTTCTCCAGGACTCCATGCGGGGCGTGAACCCCAGCGCACTACAGTCTATGTTTCAGGCGGCCCACATGGCTAAGGGAGGGATGTACGATGCCCAGGGGGGCATGAAGAAGAAGAAACAGCCCGTGATGCTGCAGTCTGACCCCAGCATCCTAGGTAAGACATGTCCTCCTCAACTCATTCACACTTATGAATTATTGCACACTTGTTACAAACGTATCACTTCACAATGTATCACCGCAGTATGATCTGTCACCACCCAGCTCTGGAGAAATCTGCAAACCTGCCTGGTGGATGTTCTCTTCGGCTGCTCATAGATCTGGGTCATAACTGATTGAGTTGCTCGATGCCTTCTCTAAATTGCTCTCCTTCTGCATCTACCTGTGCCGCCTCCTTTTCTCTTTCTCTCCCCCATTTCTTTCTTTCGTTCTCCCCCTCCTCTCCAGGCTACTCGTTCCACAACGCGGGCGAGCGTCTGAGCCTAAATGAGATGGAGATGGTGGAGGATTACTGATCCAGATCTGATCAGCAGCGGCAATAGCTACTACCTGAGGCCTTCTGTCTACTAATCAGACAAACCTGATGACGAATGTGCACTGCTAGGGGATGGGGGGCTCATATGGGGACAGGAAGGAGAGGATTGTTTCACTGCCCCCCCAACAAAAAAAAAGAGTAGGGCTCCTCTTCTTAAATCGTTCACTTGAGTGGGTGGATGAGGTGAAAGGGGGTGTGATGGGTATCCCTTGGCACTTGTAAGACTAAGCACCTTAAACTGAACTAATGCACTTTATTATTAAGTTTGAATCATTTTTTTTATGAATACAGAATCGGTGTGTGTGTGTGTGTGTGTGTGTGTGTGTGTGTGTTGAATCTACACGCAATGCCGTATGTATACACGTGAAAATCTGAACTGGAAGGGTGAGGTGAATGGTTGGTGGGATAGGCTCACTGGGAGGGGGAACTCAAAGGTAGAGGGGACCTTTTATTTTGAAACCTTATCAGAAAAACCAATCTTTTCTTTAAAGACAAACACTGTTGTTTTTTTTGTTTTTTTAAGACAATACATTTATATAAAAAGTAAAGCTATTACAAAAAAATGGATACAAAGAAAACTTGAAGATTTGCACTTGTGTTAAAAAAGAAAGATAAAATAAAAAAACAAATGAGGTTAGGTATAGAGATTAATATTTTGTGTGTGTGTGTGAGGGCTGCTGTGTATCAGAAACATACTAGTCTGCACAATGTATATATTTTTTCCATTGCTTACCAAGATGTCATTTGGTTCAAATTAGATAAATTTTTTATTTTTATTTCATGAGTAGAACGTCTGTCCTCTTGTACAGAGGGACTTTCTTTGAATACTTGTGTGTGAGACCGAGAGTGAGAGGGCAATCCCACAACACATCCTTCCTCTCACCAGCTCGTCATCCCCAGATAGACGTAGTGGAAACACATACATTTGTAGAGGAGGATTATGGCTTTATGTTGTTGACCACCACTTGTTTGGTTTTTTTCTGTGTGATTTTGGAGTATGGGCTATACCCCTCCCCTGCGGTCTTCTCTCAGCCACGGTCTCTCAGCCTCTGTGAGGTTTCAAACAGACAGTGGTAAGGATCTTTATTGTGTGTGTGTGTACGCCTGTGTCTTTACTAATCATAGGAAAGAAGTGATCCCTACAGGTACTTATCTCTGTGTGTGTGTGTGTGTGTGTGTGTGTATATGCATGCACATTTTTGCCTTAGAACTCTGAAAGGGTGAATGGGAGGGAATGTTCAATGACCATTGAGACATGAACTACTTTTGAGTGTACTGTGATGTTAAGTTAAAGGAGAATTAAACTATTTTTAGGGACCTAATCTTTATTTTTCATGTAAATGGCATGGTCCAGACAACATCATTTTTTGCAATTTCATTTGGTTTTGAGAAACTTACCAAGAAGCGATTGACTTCCTGGGCCTCATTCTGGAGTTCCAGGACATCCCAAAACGTGAGAGCTTTTTGGTTTGTAAAAGGGTGTTTTTGGAGCCTTTTCATGTTTTTTGGATGCCCCGGAACTCCAGGCTCGAGAAGTCGATCCCTGCCGGGGTACATTTTTCAAAACCAAGTGAAATTGCAAAAAGAAGGGTCTGTAAACCTTGTATAACATTCCATTTACATCCAAAATAAAGATGAGGTTCTTAATGAAATTCTCTTAAGCGCTCTGCACAGTCAATGTGCATGTCAGTCATGTATCCTAATATTTCTAGTATAGCCTGGGGATGAAGATGACTCTTCTTCTTTGTAAGGTTAGTCCGGTTTAGTTTTCCTGGGACGTGATCACGTTGCCTTGTCGGCTTTCTTTAACTTGCGTGTGAAAGGTGTTGAGTTTCAGATTCTGCTCAAAACGATTGGCATCAAACTGTCTGTGTACAGGACGGTGCACAACATGTTAGCATATTCGTGTTACTTATTGTTGTTGCTATTGATAAAGATGGTGGTGACTTTTTTTCTGAATATAAATGAACATTTATATATGAATATATACAAAGAAAAAAAAAAGATTTGGACTAAGATTATGATAAGCACTTGGGGCTGCTTTTTTTTTCTTTCTTAATTTGTTTTTGTTTCATTACCGCCATGTGAAGTGCGTTTGGTTATTTCTTTCTTATGAAAACTTTGAATGTATTCCCCCCCCTCCCCCAAAAAGACTAAATGTGATGATACCGGATAGAATTTCAACAACGACAAAAAAACTCAGATTGAAGAGGTCTTTCACCTTTTCTTTTTTACTCTGAGGAAGAACTCTGGATGGCTACAGTTGATCCCACTGCCTCTGCAATCCTGTTCTTACAAAAACAATATTACTATGAGAAATAAAATAGACTATTTTCTATTCCTTTACTGGATTTTTGGTTGTTTACAAAACACAGATTTCTGTGGGTGCAGTTTTTTTGTGTAGGGGTGGGGTTTCGAGAGTGTGCTTCTGCAATATGGACGTTCATTGGCGTACATTGTTTTTGGCGGGAGGAGGAGGGACACCACAATGTGACGGACAAGATCCTTGCCCTTTGACCCTTTAGTGGGCATGGCTCTTTGGAATTGACTGATCCTCAAGGAGCGCAGGAGAAAGAATTCAACAACAAAGTTAGTGTGTTTTTTTGGGTTTTGGGGGAGTTCATTATTCGTGTTTTCTTCCGGTTTCATTTAGTTACTTTTTTGTTGTTGAACTGCCTATCTTAACTAGACAAGTACTGAAAGAAGTATAAAGCTTAAACAAAAAGCAGGGCACAGCAGAGGTGTTTTTGGTACTTCGACCACGAATAAAGGAAACAACAATATCATCGCTTTAATAGGAGAGAAAAAAATGCCCTGGAGTGAAATTGTGGAGTTTTATTTTTTTATCCACCAACGTTAAAAGCGACAGATGGACAAATCTTTGAGGGGTGGATGAGAATAAAGGAAATTTGAAGATTTTGTAAAACTGTACATACATGATGTTGACCTCAAATCTACCATTGCATTTGATTGGACTGTGTCAGCGGCATATCTTACTTTTTATCATTATACTTTTTTAAGGGGACTCAGGGTGTGCAGTGGGAGTGTATTAACCCTGCAATGAGGGGAAATGAAAGGGTACCAGTACTGATCCCTGGGGGACACCCCTCGACACTCACACCCTGCCCTGACACTCACTATGCACTTTCTAACTGTGAGGTTCCATTACATTTGGGACGGGAGCACAGAAATATTATAGTACAAAGGGAGGGTTGGAAAATGTAACTTTTTGAGTTTTTAGTTAGTACCGTCTCACTGAAAACGAGATTCAAACCGAAACAAAAGACTTAGGAACACACCTTCCTCCTCCTGTACATAACCATATTTTTGTATTACCTTTTTTTTTTTTTTGAAAATCACTTGGACAAAACCACAAGGCTTGATATAAAAACAAACAGATGAAAGAAATTGAGACAGATTGAGGAACAGAGTGAATGTTCCTCAAGGAAACATGTTTTTTTTATACTGAGGTAAATTAACTACCTGGAAGTTCCCTTGACTTTGCCAGTGGCCCTGTCTATCATCAGGAATGGCGAAAGAAAGGACTTAACGTGGATGGAGCTGCGGACTGTAGGGACTCCCAAGACTGATTGGTGATCGTAGTCTGTCATCAAAATGGACTCCACTGCAGATCCCAGCCCAGGGTGTTTGAACAGCAATCGCCAACCAATGGAGAAGGCAGGGGAGAGACAACACAAACGATGGATGTACCGGGAGACCTTCTGCCCAGATGCCCCCCCCGCCTTCTGCCACCTAGCCACTGCCTGGAGATCAACTACAAGGTGACTGCAAGAAGAGAACCATCATATAGGTAAGGGTCTATTTATATTTATACAACGGGTGGGTCTAATACTGAATGCTGATTGGTTAAAACCGCATTCCAGCCGGTGTCTATTCCACAAGTTACCACCGGCTAAATCTATGATGTTAAAATGCCTATTTACTCTTTTCCATCTGACTGTGCAATCCACTGTCTCATCAGCCCAGCCAGGCAATTTATAAACTTGATCTCCACTATGAAAATCATCTAGACATTATCTCCCATTTCTTTTAGACGAGCATTTGGTTTTCAACAGCAGAGATTTGTATAAACCTTGCTGTCTGTCTCTCCGACATTTGCAACATTGCTTCAATATTCAAATTCAATCTCCAGCTGTCCCATGTGATGGACAGCTTTTCTCAGCCAGTCAATCATGAATCAGCTGACATAATTTGGATATATACAAAGACATGTCAAAGGAAAACAGGTAAAACTAAATGAAATGCAGTTAGTTTGCAGTCTTTCCAGCTTCAGTTTGAAGTGATTGTGTTAGCTGTGTTGTTGGCTCTGAACTACAGTGTCCTGACGAGAGAGCATATTTTCTATGCCAGGCGAAATCGCGCATCATTAGCTCATTTGTTATAGATGTATCCAAATGTCACTAGAAAACAGCTACTTTGCTGTTATTCTGGCTGCACTGTTTGATGTGCCTGAAAGATTAGCAGTAGTTGGCTAGCTAGCAAGCAAGGGATAAGAACATTGCCAGCCAGCATGTCAATTGAACATTTAGAACAAACGACTGGGTCGCGTCCATAGATATAGAACAAAAAGACTTAACGACTGGGTCGCGTCTCTGGCAACCTAACGGATAGAATGAACGACCAGTGAACGACCAGCCAGCTTGGGTAGCAAACTAAGATCTGTGTCGGGACTGTATCTCGTGGAAGGATGAACTAATATGAATCAAAATAATGTTTTTCATAAACATACAGTACCAGTCAGAAGTTGACACCTACTCCTTTTGACTATTTTCTACACGGTAGAATAGTGAAGACAACAAAACTATGAAATGACACATATGGAAACATGTAGTAACCAAAAAAGTGTTAAACAAATCCAAATATATTTGAGATTCTTCAAAATAGCCACCCTTTGCCTTGATCACAGCTTTGCACACTCTTGGCATTCTCTCAACCAGCTTCATGAGGTAGTCACCTGGAATGCATTTCAATTAACAGGTGTGCCTTGTTTAAAAGTACATTTGTGGAATTTCTTTCCTTAATGCATTTGAGACAATCCGTTGTGTTGGTATGCAGAAGATAGCCCTATTTGGTAAAAAAAATCCATATTAAAATCCATATTATGGCAAGAACAGCTCAAATAAGCAAAGAGAAATGACAGTCAATCAATCCGGAAATGTAAAGAACTTTGAAAGTTTCTTCAAGTGCAGTTGCAAAAACCATCAAGCGCTATGATGAAACTGGCTCTCATGAGGACTGCCACAGGAATGGAAGATCCAGAGTTACCTCTGCTGAAGAGGATAAGTTCATTCAAGTTACCAGCCTCAGAAATTGCAGTCCAAATAAATGCTTCCCAGATGTCAAGTAACAGACACATCTCAACATCAACTGTTCAGAGGAGACTATGTGAATCAGGCCTTCATGGTAAAATTGCTGCAAAACCACAACTAAAGGACACAAATAATAAGAAGAGACTTGCTTGGGCCAAGAAACACGAGCAATGGACATTAGACCGGTGGAAATCTGTCCTTTGGTCCGAGTCCAAATTTGAGATTTTTGCTTCCAACCGCCGTGTCTTTGTGAGATGCAGAGTAGGTGAATGGATGATCTCTGCATTTGTGGTTTCCACTGTGAAGCATGGAGGTGGGGGTGCTTTGCTGGTGACAATGTCAGTGATTTATTTAGACTTCAAGGCACACTTAACCAGCATGGCTACCACAGCATTCTGCAGCGATACGCCATCCCATCTGGTTTGTGCTTAGTGGGACTATCATTTGTTTTTCAACAGGACAATGACCCAAAACATACCTTCAGGTTGTGTAAGGACTAGTTGACCAAGAAGGAGAGTGATGGTGCTGCATCAGATGACCTGGCCTCCACAATCACCTGACCTAACCCAATTGAGATGGTTTGGGATGAGTTAGACCGCAGAGTGAAGGAAAAGAAGCCAACAAGTGCTCAGTATATGTGGGAACTGCTTCAAGACTGCTGTTTAATGCCAAAAGTGTGCAAAGCTGTCAAGGCAAAGGGTGGCTACTTTTGAAGAACACTTATTTTGGTTACAATGTAGAAAATAGTAAATAATAAAGAATGAGTAGGTGTCCAAACTTTTGATTGGTACTGTTTGTCGATCAGTATTTGAATATGTTTGGTAACCCGTTGTATACAAGTGCCCTCGAAGCCGGTGTTTGGAGGATATGGGAGCACAGTTTGCCGGCCCTCAACGCACACCCGTGCCAATATATCCTCCAAACATCGGCTTCTCTGGCATTATCACTTAACTATTTAATGTTTATACTTTTTCTTCCTTAGTGAATCTACTGTATAATGTTGGTAGCTATGTTGTCCTTATCGCAGTTCTGTTTTCAGTATTGTCTAATGAAGATCTTCTTTCTCTCTTTCCACAGGATTCTAACTGTTCCTAGCTGCCCTCTGTTGGAAAGGAGATGGAGCGTACTGTATCTTCAAACCTTTCTTTTCCTCTTCTTTCTGCCCCCTGGTGGTACAAGTGCCAAGCAGAAACCACAGCAGCAGAGGAACTTGAACAGTGGACTACACACGAACGTAGAGCTTTACTCATGTGTACAGTACACACAGCTGGATTCTGGTAAAAGAATTGCAAGCACACATTCTCAAAAAGACTTGCTCTTTTCTAGAACCACATTCACACACACAACTAATAGAGCCTGTCATTACACCAGCGTTTCCCAAACTCGGTCCTGGAGGCCCCAAGGGGTGCACTACACAGCTGATTCAAATAATCAACTAATCATCAAGCGCTGGTTATTCAAATCAGTTGTGTAGTGCTAGGGCATAAACAAAAACGTGCACCCCTTGGGGTCCCCAGGACCGAGTTTGGGAAACACTGCATGACACATTCATGCACACACACAGACACAAGCGGAAAGGCTCAATACTACACACTTGAGTTCAAACTGCTTTGTAAATAACGTGAAAGTATTTTGTTTTCGTCTAATTGTTTTTCTTTTCTCTCTGTTCAACATGCCTTAACTGTACAGATCTGCCTTGTATGGCAAACTCTAAATATTCAATAAGAGAACATAAGGATAATAGCATTTGAAGGGAAGGTCTGTTCTACTTACTGGACAGGACTGTCTTATTGGCTAACAATACTGTTGTATGTTACGTTATTTCTGTCCAGCATCTATCGCACGTTAGCATGAAAGTAGAACTGTAGAAAACCCCTTACGACAATGATGATGGTTTGCCTTTTTTGAAAGCAAGAGTGTTTCTTTTCAGATATCCAGTTTTAAATGCCTATACATGTAGTTGGTGTAGGGTGAGGAATGAGAAGTCTGGAGTATAGTGTGGAGCTGAGCTGACTTGGAAGGGTATGTTAAAGGCCCAGTGCACCCAAAAAAAATGACTTTATATATAGTATATTTCCACACTGAGGTTTGAATAATACTGTAAAACTGTGAAAATGTTAATGCTCTTTTAGTTTAAGAGCTATTTGAAAAGACTGCCTATTTTGGTGGGATGGAGTTTTTGCCTGCATGGTGACATAGACCAATAAGAAAAAGCGTTCCAAACCTCTCTGCCAATAACAGCTAGTTTAGTTTCCCTCCCCACTCAGACCACTCCCAGACAGCCCTTGCTAAATTCTTGCTTGATAAATTGGTCTTTGCTAAGAAGCTGTTTTTGTTTCTTTTTGACCATTTTAAATAAATGAAATCACAGTAAGGTAAACTGTTTCCCAGAAATGATTCGATATTGAGATGTCTGCATTGGACTTTTTAAATCTGTCCTCTCTCTCACACACACACACACACACACAGCCCCACTACATATTACTATTTACCCCATCACTAGTAATGTTTTGACGGAAAGGATTTTGACACAATGATTCACATTATGAGACTTGATTTGAAAGATGTTCAACTGTTTTATCTTGGTGCTTACCACACCTTAAAATGGAGGACATATTTATTCTTGGCGTTCTCGGAGTAGCCTAAATTGTCCCTAAACATTTGACTACTGACCATTTGTAATGACTTATGTCCCTGTATATTAGAAGCGTCTACCGTAGCTAATGGTATTGAATGGCTGTATACGATTCAAGGTTTACTCAACAGATTGAGTGGCTATGATACTTGTTGCTATATGTATACCAGTATACAGTTGATAATGGGTTTGTCTCTCTTCTACTGAAGGTGCTTGGAACAGTTCTGAAACTTGTTTTTGTTTTTCGTATGGAGAAACCCAATACTTCCACTGTCAGTTAGGTTGAATGGATTAATTATTTTGAAAGTGTTTTCCTATTTAGAATCAGTTCTGGTTGGTCCGACAAACAAGTATTAACTTCCGTTGTAGGATATGACTGTGGTTCAGGTTTTTCCATATGTGTTAGCTTTGGCTTTCTCCCCAGCTAGCACATTTGGGTCCTTGGAAGTTGTGGGAACGTTGTGTTTTTTTTTGTTTCCAATTGGTTGTGGGAAGAAGCCATACCTTTCCTAACTGGTAAAACAGAATAATTATTTGGGGTTAACTGTTTAAACTCCAAGCACAGATCAGACACATGGAAATTCATGCAAACATTCAAAAAAATGTGACATTGCATCTGTGAGATTCGAACCTATAATCTTCTGGAATTAGTCTACTGTGCCATCAGGATGGAGTTAGTGTGCCATTGTTTTTTTACACATACAAATCTGTTCCTTTGAGTCTATTCAAACAGACCACATTTTTAAAGGAAACAGCACTCCTCAAGCTCAGGTGTGGCCACCACACCCAAACACACTTAACAAGAGTGTTTTGGTGATGCTGAGAACAGAATGTATGTTTTGACATAACGTTCTCTGAACATTAAAGTTTTTATAGGAAGTTTTAAACAATGAGAACATAACTTTAAATAGAACCATGAGGAAACGTTATGCTGAAGTACTGAAATTCCCACAGAAGAACGTTTGTTTAACGTTCTCTGAACTATGAGAACATTCCCAATGTCAAACCAGTTGGAGAATGTTCTTAAAACATTACCAAAACTGAACTTAAATGTAACCATGTTTGAACTTTTAGGAAACATTCTGTTAAAAGTAATGACATTTGACAAAGTGCTGAGAATGTTCCAAAGCCAAGCAACTATCCTGCAACATTCCCAGAAAGTTGTGGAAAGGTCATATGCAAAATCAACACAACCAAACTAATAAACATATGGTTCTCAGAAAGTTACGTTTTAGCTGGGTTGGTTTTGAATACACTCTATTCAGTCCGTTTGGATCAGTTTATGTATTGGTTAGTGCAGATTGGGGAATATCTAAAATGTCACTGAAGTACTTTGTGAAGACCGAGAGAGCAGGGTATTGTCATTATTTGAATTCCATCGGTCAGATAAGGATGCCAGTGGCATGCTGGTTTGCAGGGAGCTGTGTTTCAAATGTAGCCACCAATTATTCTAGTCTGTTGTTGAATGACTGGTGGTTATCATATGTTAGTCTGTCAAGTCTCCAGCTGTTGACATTTTTCAGATTTTCTGTTAATCCTTGAAGTTCAAAAGTGATTGTTTTGGCATTGTGATGCCCCTGGGGGAGATTGCCATACCTTTTGATATGATTAATTTACCAATTTATCAAATGATATTTTCCCTTGTTTCACCCAGTCAGCTCAATTCCATCACTTAAACTTTTTGAATGAGTTCAGTAACATAAATGCATTCAGAAAAAGGACGACCTAAAGAATTGTAAATAGTTTGGTTTTTGTTTGTTTGAAGAGAACCAAAAGTGATTAAATAAAATGCATTAGATGGGTATGACTATGAATGTTATTTCTGTTTTCCCCCTATTCTTACCATAAATTGTGTCATTCCTTTTGTTCAAACGTATGAAATGGAACATACATAAGCATCAATATGATGATCGGACTATTTTTATCCACATTAGGCAACACACCTTGAAAAGGCAGTGACTCACAACGGTCACTCAGCGAATGAGTGGCCAAAAGGCAGTTTTAGCATGGGCAGCGCCATTGAGGGGTTCCACCATTTTAATGTAGTCAACTGGGTGGAACTTCCGACTTTACTGGCTGATCCCTCTTGATGAAACTGTTGGAATCATGTCCAACCGGGTCATCAGGAGGGATCAGCAAATTGTGGAGAAAATTCACGACTTCAAAATGGAGATTGCCTCAATGCGCTCAGATGCCATAATGGGAATGCTTTCTGTATGTGGTCACCACAAAACCGTTCAAACGCACCCCTAAGCATGCACCTTCTGTGGAACACAAGAAACAAGTTTGCCTCAAGGGGAGAATCTCAATTAGTTTTGCTCGCCACCTCTCCACTTTGAAAAATGTCAAAAGTAGTGGAGGAAACGAGCTGAATCTCAAATCACCCCCTTCTCCTTGGCCCTCCATTTGCACAAGTGTCCCAAAGCTGAGGAACTGACAATTATCATCTAGATCGATCCAAGGTCACTTAGGGTCTTAACTTACTGTTGAGTTAGAATGGTAGAATACACAAGGTGTAAGTTTTGCAATTTGGTTGTGCATCAGCAGTTCTCTTGTTCTGTCAGTTACTGACAGTCACTCAATTGTCAGCCAAAAAAAAATGTTTTATTGGTAAGTTAGTCTAGCTAGTTATGTAAACTTATAGTAATCATGGTCGAATACCGACCGGACATGCAGTGCCCGGGGGCCATGACCTCCAGCAGGCCCCCATTGATTTTGTTAGGTCACTCAGATATAATTACATGGTATAAGCCATGGCAGAATTGCTGGAAATTAGCTTTAAAAAATGCAAAAATGTATCTCTGCCCATGGCAAAATATGTAGAATTGCATAAAATGTATAAAAATTGCAACACAAAATCTCCATGGAAAAATGTAGACCTACAGAAAACTTGCTTTAAAAGCGGCAATATTTTATCTACACCCCATGGATTTTTTTGATTTTTTAGAATTGCAGGAAATTAACTTTAAAATGTACATTTCTCTCCACCATCAAGAGGGTAAACAATTTTGCCCTGGATGTAGCAGGTAATTAGAGCCTCTGATTGCCATTTCGAACTAAGCAGGCTCCAGAGTGAAGTGCTATCCCCAACACGCACTAAGATATGTTTGGAGTTTGCCTAATTATAGGAAATGTGTGTTTGTTTGTGTTGGATTTCATTGCTTGACTCAAAACATATGAAATACCTCCCAAATGATACGTTTAACTGTTAAGAGTATTTCTAGTCAATTGTACATTTGAATTTCATGTGCATTTTATTATGAAAATATGGAACATGAATCGTATCATTCAAGTCACTAGTGTGTCCCGAAGTCGATGGGTTTATTGATCCCCTCGCCACTCGATGGAAGTCATCCTCGGGAGTTTCGTCAGCAACACGTGACAACGGAGGGCCCTCCGTACGAGTAGGTAGCGGCAAGGGGCTGGTTTGGGATTCACAGAAATGCACTCATATGAAATGAGACTACCCTTCTCCACTCGCGCTACAGGGGTAGAATCCCAAATTAAATGTGTGAAGTGATCAAAACAAAATGTAGCTGGATGTGCAAGACATTTTATGGATAAAAGGATAAGTAGTGTATCGTTTTAAAACGGGTGCATGTTTTTCTCCTTTGAGAAAACAGCCAATTCAAAGGGGGTGTGGCATATTCTGAAAGAATTCCGCACTAGCTGCTGAAAGGGAACTTATGGGAAGATCTCAAATGGCGTACTCCTTGTCTCCTTCTCAAAACCCATTGGAGGAGAAGGTCATTGGAGCGGGACCTCTGGCTTTCTCATCTAATGGGTTTTGGATGACACTTCTCCGTCCGGCTACGAACAAATGACCACTCTCCTCGACCACTTATCAGTTTCCGGTTCACGGAGAGGAGGACAGGAGTCGAGGACAGACTTTTTCCAATGGAGACTCTCCCAAGGAGCTATGACCTCTGCCATTATTGTTTGACCCTATTTTGACCCATTCCTCCATGCAGACCTCTAGAGGAGATCTGCATGGAGGAATGGGTCAAAATACCAGCAACAGTGTGTGAAAACCTTGTGAAGACTTACAGAAAACGTTTGACCTCTGTCATTGCCAACAATGGGTACATAACAAAGTATTGAGAAACTTTTGTTATTGACCAAATACATATTTTCCACCATAATTTGCAAATAAATTCATAAAAAATCCTACAATGTGATTTTCTTGATTTCTTTTCTGATTTTGTCTGTCATAGTTGAAGTGTACCTATGGTGAAAATTACAGGCCTCTCATCTTTTTAAGTGGAAGAACTTGCACAATTGGTGGCTGACTAAATACTTTTTTGCCCCACTGTATACTTGTCCTCCCGGTTTCTTTCTTTGAGGACATTATTAACATGCTTCAGCAGATGAGCCGTAAAGAATGTTCTATCACAGACTGAGCAGTCATGTTGTTTAACTCCTGGGTGAGTCTGAATATGTTCAGTTAGGCGTCTTTTCTGATAGCTTTTTCCACAGTCACCACAGCTACAATGATTTCACTCCTGTGTGAGTCAATAAATGCTTCTTTAGGGCCCCATTCTGACTGAATCTTTTCCCACAGTCTCCACAGTGAAATGGCTTCTCTCCAGTGTGAGTCAGTGTGTGCGTCTTTAGGGCCGACTTCTGCCTGAAGCTTTTCCCGCAGTCTCCACAGCTAAATGGTTTCTCACCTGTGTGAGTCAGTATATGCTTACCTAGGTCTCCCTTCAGATAGAAGCCTTTCCCGCAGTCTCCACATATAAATGGTTTCACACCTGTGTGAGTCTGTATATGCATCTTTAGGGACCCCTTCAGAATGAAGCTCTTCCCACAGTCTGCACAGCTAAATGATTTCACTCCCGTGTGAGTCAGTTTATGCGTATTTAAGGTCCCCTTCTGCCTGAAGCTTTTCCCACAGTCTCCACAGCTAAACGGTTTCTCTCCTGTGTGAGTCAGTGTATGGTTCCCTAGGTGTTCCTTCTGACTGAAGCTTTTCCCACAGTCACCACAGATAAACGGTTTCTCTCCTGTGTGAGTCTGAATGTGTCTGTTTAGAGTAATCTTGTGATAAAACCTTTTCCCACAGTCACCACAGATAAACGGTTTCTCTCCTGAGTGAGTCTGAATGTGTCGGTTTAGAGTAATCTTGTGATAAAACCTTTTCCCACAGTCACCACAGCTAAACGGTTTCTCCCCAGTGTGAGTCCGTATATGCGCAGTTAGTTCCTGGCTCTGATAGAAGCTTTTCCCGCAGTCACCACAACTAAATGGTTTCTTTCCCGTGTGAGCCAGTTTGTGCACAGTTAGGTTCCCCTTGACAGTGAAGCTTTTCCCGCAGTCACCACAGCTAAACGGTTTCTCTCCTGTGTGAATGCGTACATGGTTCCCTAGGTGTTCCTTTTGACTGAAGCTTTTCCCACAGTCACCACAGCTAAATAGTTTCTCCCCCGTGTGAGCCAGTTTGTGCACAATTAGATCCAATGGTGGGCTGCTGTTAAGTCCTACTTGGTTGCTGCTTGTAGCAGAGCTGTGACTGGAGGCATTGTTTTGACTGTCTGGAGGGTCAAAGGGAATGTCGAGACCCTTTTGGTGGGTCACAGTCCCAAAAGGTTTGAGATCAACTGGTTTGGAGTCACTCTCTCTGTTCTCCACAGTCTGTTCAGTCATGGACTGAAGTGGGTCCTCCTGATCACATTCATTTTTCACACAGGTAGGAGGGAATTTAAACTCTGTGATGTCAGCCTCCAACCCTTGAAACCGCTCTTCCTCTTGACTGATCCGGAGTTCCTCCTGTTCGTCTTTGATCTGTGTGGGCTCTGGGTCCTCCTGCCCCAGACTGGAGCTCCACTCCTGCTCACAGTGCTGCTGCTCAGTGGGAACCTTCTCTTCAGAGACAGCAAGAGAGAACTGCAGGGAGTCTGGAGGGAAGGAGAGGAGAAGCAGAGGTTACATTTATAGTCTTTGGATATGCCTGAGTGCACAATGCCATTTCAAAATGCGTGTTGTGATACAGACACTTATTTAATCACATATATCAATTGTTTATACATTCAATTCATTTTGTAGGCTATACATTCGCAGTGGAAATGAGCTTTTGACTAAACCTGGCACATTTACATGGATGTTGATTAATGTGCATTGTCCCCTATAAATAAATAAATCCGAACAGAGAATCTCATTTCACATGGTTTGAGAGTATTTAGGTGCCTTTTGGCAAACTCCAAGCGGGCTGTCATTTGCCTTTTACTGAGGAGTGGCTTCGTCTGGCCACTCTACCATAAAGGTCTGATTGGTGGAGTGCTGCAGAGATGGTTGTCCTTCTGTTAGGTTCTCCCATCTCCACAGAGGATCTCTGGAGCTCTGTCAGAGTGACCATTGGGTTCTTGGTCACCTCCCTGAACCAAGGCCCTTCTCCCCCGATTGCTCAGTTTGGCTGGGCGGCCAGCTCTAGGAAGAGTCTTGGTGGTTCCAAACTTCTTCCATTTAAGAATGGTGGAGGCCACTGTGCTCTTGGGGACCTTCAATGCTGCAGACATGTTTTAGTACCTTCCCCCAGATCTGTGCCTTGACAAAATCCTGTCTCGGAGCTCTATGGACAATTCCTTGATTTTTGCTCTGACATGTACTGTCAACTGTGGGACCTTATATAGACAGGTCTTTCCAAATAATTTCCAATCAATTTAAATGACCACAGTTTTAGAAACAACTCAAGGGTGATCAATGGAAACACGATGCACCTGAGCTCAATTTCAAGTCTCAAAGCAAAGGGCCTGAATATTTACGTAAATAAGGTATATATTTTTTTGTTGTATTGAGGTAGTGTGTGTAGATTGAGGGAAAACATTTATTTAATCCATTTTAGAATAAAGCTGTAACGTAACAAAATGTGGAAAAAGGAAAGGGGTCTGAATACTTTCTGAATGGACCCCCGGGCCTGTGTCCTGTGGATGAAGCCCGAGCTGGAATGTGAAGCTAACTGAAGCTGGTTAGCTTTAGAAAACCCTGAGTAGATCTAGCTTGCTTCGTATGATACCCCTCAGGGATATCTAGTAAGGCTGTTGCGGTGACCTTATTACCACCACACCAGCAGTCATGATCCTAGTAAAATGCCCACATGACCATTGAGTGACAATCTCCTTTTATACACTCTGGCAGCCTGGTCTCATAAACTAGACATAACACAGTAAATGTAAATCCAGAAACTAAAATTAGTATGATATGTTTTGTTTGGTATTGTTACATAAGACAGATGGTTACGCAAACTTAAAGCAAGAAAATGGTTGCGAGTTCAAATCTCATCACGGAGGACTTTGGCATTTTACCTAAAAAGCAGCTTTTCAACTACTTACTACTTTTTAGCTACTTTGCATGTTACCTAACCCTTTTAGCTAACCTTAACCCTTTAACCTCACTCCTGACCCTAACCCCTAGCCTAGCTAACGTTAGCCAGCTAGCTAACATTATTAGACACATTTTATTTTCAAATTCATAACATTTTGTACATTTTGCAAATTCCTAACATAGCATACGAATTGTAATTTGTAACATATCATACTAAATGGAGTGTCTCGGATTTACATACAGAATAATACAAAATGCTCTGAGACCAGGTTGCAGCAACTCTGGACATGTGTTGGTAGTACCCAACTTCCTAACAACCATCAGGTCACTAATAGCCTATTACTCAGGGTTCTATTGTCCCTCTAACCGCTCTGACATCAATGCAGGGGCGCAACGTTCACTGGGAACATGACAACTCCCCCACATTCTAAAATTGCATTTTTGTCCCCCCCAGTTTTATAATCTCACTTTGATAATAAAAAAAAAATACAGCACCGGTGTGCTTTAGGACCATGTGGATCAGAGCAGAAACGGGCTACTCTTTAGTTGACTGATCTAGCTGGCAAGGTAACTGCTGTTTGACAGAAAAAATATATATTTATTCCCAGTGCTGAGGTAGTAGTGTAACTGACATGTTACGTTAGCCAGTGTTTCATCCCCTCTCGACTGAAGTGAATGAACTAACATTACTAGCAGCCAATTCGGCTCTAGCTAGCCTCTAGCTATCTGTCAGGTAGCAGTATGGAAATGTTTTGTAGCCTTTTTTTTTGTCCCGTTTCAACAGAAGTAAATTTTATGATGTACCATTAGCTAGAGCTAGCCAAACGTTAGCTAGCTAGCTTACCAACTTTAGCTATTATTTTTGCCTCAAATCACTAGACCTGACTCAAACGATTTAACCAGAGGCCAAACGATTGAAGACCGATATATTCTGACGTTTCTTCAACGTAATGTGAGTTTTTATTAGTCAGTATAGCAACGTAACGTTGATCTGTCAAGTTTCCCTAGCTAATTTCCTACTTTTCTCACCGACACATTATAAACAGCTCTACAGGCTTCAATGTCATGGTGCACAGTCAGTACACAACACTATGCTCATCATGTCTTAGCAGAATCAGATGGTGACAGGTGTCCCAGCAGTCAGACAGCCAGGGAAGACCAGTCTACGGAGCTCAACTGAATTTTGCATTATAACAATCAGTAAATGGATACAATGTCCCATCTTGAGTTGATGGGTAGGCAACAGTCTGGGAATAATGATAATTTCAATTATTGAACCGTTATATTGTTCAAGAATAGAATCAATGTATAAATGTACACCAAGGTAATTCTTTGTCAAGCCTCATCGGAGAAGGAGCAGATGGTGACGGGTCTCATCAGGGTCAGGCAGCCAGGGAAGACCAGTCTGTGACGGCACAGAGGTCTCTTGCAGATACAACACTTTATTCTCTCAGTGCGGCAAACACTGGGCAAGCAAGAAGCTTCAAAAGATTGAAACTATTTTAAGGCAGTCTGACAAATATCTAAAGTTGATTTCCAAACTGTATCAAGGGTTGATAATGGCTCTCGCCGATGACACTGAAACATGTAAAACAAAAATGTGAGGAAGACCTGGGAAACACTATTGATGATGAATGGATAGAGATATTAGAATGCCCAGTCATGTTCATATAATCTCAAACATAAATAACTGCAGTGTAAGACCATCCATAGAACATACTATATTTATTTTATTGTTCTGTTATTTTACCAGGTAAGTTGACTGAGAACATGTTCTCATTTACAGCAACGACCTGGGGAATAGTTACAGGGGAGAGGAGGGGGATGAATGAGCCAATTGTAAGGTGGGAATTATTAGGTGACCATGATGGTTTAAGGGACAGATTGGGAATTTAGACAGGATACCGGGGTTAACACCCCTACTCTTACGACAAGTGCCATGGGATCTTCAATGCTCTCAGAGAGTCATGTTTAATGTCCCATCCAAAAGACAGCACCCTACACAGGACAGTGTCCCCAATCACTTTGGGCATTAGGATATTTTCTTTTTGACCAGAGGATAGAGTGCCTCCTACTGGCCCTCCAACACCACACCAGCATCTGGTCTCCCATTCAGGGACTGACCAGGACCACCCCTGCTTAGCTTCGGAAGCAAGGTGGTATGCTGCTGGCTCTTTTATATGCCAGTGAAACTGAACATCATGCACTCAGAAATGTCATTCCTCTGCTGGAGATGTAAAACACAAAAGGGGACATATATGTTATGGTCTTGTGTTGAATGGCTTCATTCTGGCAGAGTGTTTTTTTTATATCTACAGATTCTCCCTTAAACATATTTAATAACGGTATCTTACATAGCTTGATGACTGTTGTCATTCTTGCTTACTTTTTGTTGTTCTAAATAGAGACGGCTAGAAGGGTCATGGGTCATATTAGATTGTGTCGAAATTCAGGAAATTAGCGTTTAGATACTCCACAAAGTGGGATTACCCTCAGACCCCCCGCCAAATTATGTCCCTAACACTTCTAAAACCAAAAGGTGCCCCCTGCATGTTGCATCAATGCAAATGCAATAGAAAATTACATCAAACACTTGTCCTCAAAACAGTATCGTGATTTTAAAACTCACCTCACTGTGATTATTCAAATTGAAAAACTGTTTAACAACAGTTTGAAACGAGGTGGAAAACATGGTCGTTGTGGATGTTGTTTGATATGCACAGCGCGTTCAATCTAAGCATCATATATAGAAGGGTTTTTGTTATCTATCTGGCCCTTAACCCCGCGGATATCGGCAGTGCCACAAAAGCATGCTCCATTGGCAGAATCGATGTCCGTGCTTATAAACCAGGATCGCTAAAATAATACAAATGAGTGTTTACAAACCAAAAAAATACATACGAACCTATTCTACATAGTTGTATCTCTGGTGTGAACCGCAGCAGTCTCCGTAGCCGATCATTCTCCTCCTGGTACTCCGCTACCGCTTTCTCAACAGCTTCGAAAATCTCCACAGCAGCAGACTCCGTTAAACGCTCATTTAAAAATAAACGCAACAACTGTAGTTTAGACATTTTTTCAGTGGATCAGGTTGGGTAGCCTATGCCGTATGTAAATGATATTTGGTTCAGTCAGTGTGTCTTTCTTTTGTCCACACAAGGAATGCAAAATCGTTAAAAAAAAGTCGCCCCCTACTTCCGAGGAAGGGCTATGTTTAGCTTGAAGTCTCGCGATAGTTCTGGTGAACGTAACATGGCGGTGTCTTGTGTTTACGAATTCGCAGCATGACTTCGTGACTGCTGCTATCCAAGTCCAGTGTGCTTCTACGTTGTTCTCGTTCGAATACTCAATTTCAGTAAAGAAGAGTTTCGCCTTTGCCGAAGAGGTTGTGAAACCTAATAGAAAAACCGTAAGGCCGACCAAAGAGGTAGTTAGCTAACATTAGTTAGCATCGCTAGTTGTCCATCTGTAACTAATGTTTTGTAGTAGCTAGTTAGCTAATTGCTAAACTAGCCGTCATTTAACCAACCCTCGCATTGAATATCATTCTAACAACACTGATGGCGTAATTTTGTCGATATTGTGATGTAGTGCTGAATGATTGGTGATATGTTTGTTAGCTACCTAGATGGGTTTTATTTGACGTGTACCCATGATGTAGTGTGTTCGCATTCAATTTCTCCTTGCCAACCCCTCTAGCCCTCCAGTGTCCCGTGCCGTGGGTGCTGTGATGACCACAACCAGACTGAGATATCCACAGTGCAGGAAGAAGCACCCTAGTAGCACCTACCACACTAACGTCTGACTCAGGCAGACCACCAGGGAGGCAGGATATACAACTCAGCACTGTGACACCGGGGGAAAGAAGATTTGAGAGGAAGCACTGAAGGATAGGACGAAATAGTGATCGAGAGATGTCTGGTCCAGTAGAGGGGGGTGAAAGTGGGGATGTGGCAGGAGTTGGGCGGGAGGCAGAGGCGGAAAGTGATCCTCCTCAATCAGCTCCACCTCTATCCCAGGGTGAGTGCTTGGAACTGGGGGAGAATAAAGAAGAAGAGGCCCCTCCAGCGGCTAAGCAGCCTAGGCTCAGTGGAGATGGGTTGGAGCTGAGTCTCAGCCTGGACCCCCCTGATACACATGGAGGACCCATAGAACAGGCAGGATTGAGGCAGGAAGACTTGGCTGTACTGACCCATAATAGAGGTAAAGTTGTTACCAGTTGTTGTATTTCAGGAAAAGCTTCCTTCACTGGTGTGCATCTCTCTAAATATTCTAAGTCAATGCTTATCATATGTTTGATTCACATTCCTTGTAAAAAAAAAAAAAACATTTTTTTAAAGACAGAAGATGGGGAACATAGCCTCTAGCCTCTTGACTTAATGGAATAATAATATTTAACTCATAATGTTTATCCATATCTGTTACAGAGGCCAACCAGCCAAGTGTGATGGAAGAAGGAGAAGAAGATGCGGGAGCCGAAGAAGTAGAATGCCATGAGAATGGAGGTCCTTGTGAGGATCATGGCACGAGAGAGGGAGGAGAGGAGAAGGTGGAAGAGGGGGAACAGGAAAGCTCAGCTGAAAGCACCAGCGAAGGACAAAAGTATGTGAAGAATTTTAGGATTATTCTAGGTAAATAATTTAGAACCTAAAAAATTATGCACACAGAGATTCGAGGTTTGAAGAGACATTTCGGCTGTGATATTTGGGTGTCCAAACCTTTAAATTATCCATCCACTGTTTTGTTTGTCCTCATCTATGTATTTCTCATGTACTGCGGCCTACTCTTATCCCCCCTCTCCTATCTGCAGCCTGGGTCTCGATTTCAGCCAGAACCCCCAGATGCTGACTGGTTCCTGGGCTGAGTACTCCAGCCTCCCTGAGAACTACCTCAAGGGCTGCAAATGGTAACTCCCTCTTAAAATATTGTTCCTTGGTTGATTACGTGGCTTTAGGCTCCATTTAGCTTTACAGGCTATCTGAAGAAGTAACTGTTAATTCTCCAGGGCCCCAGATGGCTTGTGCATCCTGACCAACAGTGCAGACAACGTGCTGCGTGTCTACAACCTTCCCCCAGAGATCTACAGCTACAACTGGGACCTGCTCACTGAGATGGTGAGGCTCTAGAGATTTAATTCACTAAAAAGCCAACAAAACAGAGAGGGATCAACCTTGAATTTGTCCAATAGAAATGCTTGTTTTCTGTTGCAAAACTTATTGCGTAATGAATACACCACAGGGTAACTGACACAAATGGCTAGGTTTCCCTTGGAGATCAACACAGTATTTATCTCGTGTCTCTCCTTCCCTCCCCTGCAGAGTCCAGTGCTGAAGATGGCAGAGGGGGACACCATCTATGACTACTGCTGGTACCCCAAGATGAGCTCCCTGGACCCTGACTCCTGCTTGTGAGTTCAATCAATCGAACGTTATTTATGAAGCCATTTTTTAAAAATGTCAACAGTTGTCACAAAGTACTTTAAAGATGGAATCCGCAGTAGGGTTAGCAGTTCCACTGTCTATCCTGCTTCTGTTTTTGTTTTTTGCTGGGGAACGTCACGCACCGCAGTCCCCCCAAAAATCATTACATATTCAGCTGTTCTATCACGCCTGCAATGAGGAAGTGAAGTGGCTATGTTCAGTGTAAGAGTGATAATTTGAAACGGGTCCTATACACTAGATTTAGAGTTATTTGGCAACATTAGTTGTGAATGATACAAACCTTAGGATGTCTTAGAAATCAAAACTTACATCGGCTGCATGGTTCAATGAGGCTCCCTTGCTCAGATATCGGTAAGTGGACTGGAGGCAGGGCATGAAAGGGATAACGAATCCAGTTGTTTGTGTCGTCCGTTTTGAGAAAGTACCTGTGTAATTGCACACCCAACTCACTCAGGTGCTTCGCTATGTCACATTTGACATTGTTCGTACACTTGAGTTCATTTGCACACAATCATACAATGATGGAAAGGCCTGTGTGTTCTCCTTTTTAATGCAGACAGAGAAGAGCGCCAACTTCTTAATCATAGCCTCAATTTTGTCTCACACATTGAATATAGTTGCGGAGAGTCCCTGTAATCCTAGATTCAGATCATACAGGTGAGAAAGAACATCACCCAGATAGGCCAGTCGTGTGAGAAACTCGTCATCATGCAACCGGTCAGACAAGTGAAAATTATGGTCAGTAAAGAACTTTAAGCTCATCTCTCAATTTAAAAAAGTGTCAATACTTTGCCCCTTGATAACCAGCGCACTTCTGTATGTTGTAAAAGCATTACATGGTCGCTGCCCATATCATTGCATAATGCAGAAAATACACAAGAGTTCAGGGGCCTTGCTTTAACAAAGTCAACCATTTTCACTGTAGTGTCCAAAACGTCTTTCAAGCTGTCAGGCATTCCCTTGGCAGCAAGAGCCTCTCGGTGAATGCTGCAATGTACCCACGTGGCGTCGGGAGAAACTGCATAGCCCCGTTGGAAAATCTTTATGGACTCTTTGAAAATGTGAATCACATTTTTTATATCTCGTACCCCCGACGGCATTGCGCGAGTACCATAGGGCGGCGCACAATTGGCCCAGCGTCGTCCGGGTTTGGCCAGTGTAGGTTGTCATTGTAAATAAGAATTTGTTCTTAGCTGAGTTGCCTAGTTAACTAAAAAAAGGGAAAAGATTCGGACCCTTTACTCAAATCAAATTGTATTTGTCACATGCGCCGAATACATCAGTGAAATGCTTACTTACAAGCCCTTAACCAACAATGCCAAAAAAGTAAGAGCTAAGAATAACAAATAATTAAAGAGCAGCAGTAAATAACAATAGCGGGCCTATATACAGGGGGTACCAGTACAGAGTCAATGTGCGGGGACACTGGCGTTGAGGTAATTGAAGTGATATGTACATGTAGGTAGAGTTATTGAAGTGACTATGCATAGATAACTCAGTGCTTTGTAGAAGCACCTTTGACAGCGATTACAGCCTCGAGTCTTCTTGGGTATGACACTACAAGCTTGGCACACCTATATTTGGGGATTTTCTCCCATTCTCTGCAGATCCTCTCAAGCTCTCTCAGGTTGGATGGGGAGCGTCGCTGCACAGCTATTTTCAGGTCTCTCCAGAGATGTTCAAGTCCGGGCTCTGGCTGGACCACTCAAGGACATTCAGAGACTTGTCCTGAAGCCATTCCTGTTGGAAAGAGAACCTTCGTCCCAGTCTGAGGTCTTAAGAGCTGTGGAGCAGGTTTTCATCAAGTATCTCTCTGTACTTTGTTCTGTTCATCTTTCCCTCGATCCTGACTAGTGTCCCTGCCACTGAAAAACTTCCCCATTCCCCATCACCATTCTTCACCATAGGGATGGTGCCAGGTTTCCTCCAGACGTGACGCTTGGCATTCATGCCAAAGAGTTCAATCTTGGTTTCATCAGACCAGAGAATCTTGTTTCTCATGGTCAGAGTCCTTTAGGTGCCTTTTGGCAAACTCCAAGCGGGCTGCCCTGTGCCTTTTACTTAGGAGTGGCCTCTGTCTGGCCACTCTAACATAAAGCCCTGATTGGTGGAGTGCTGCAGAGATGGTTGTCCTTCTGGAAGGTTCTCCCATCTCCACAGAGGACTTCTGGAGCTCTTCTGGAGCTCTGTCACAGTGACCATCGGGTTCTTGGTTACCTCCCTAACCAAGGCCCTTCTCCCACGATTGCTCAGTTTGGCCGGGTGACCAGCTCTAAGAACAGTCTTGGTGGTTCCAAACTTCTTCCATTTAAGAATGATGGAGGCCACTGTGGTCTTGGATTTCTAAAGCTGCATACATTTTTTTGGTACCCTTCCCCAGATCTGTACCTCTACTGACAATTCTGTGCCTCTACTGACAATTCCTTCATTCATTTCCTTCATTTCGTATTCTTCTGTACATAAATCCGAGACACTCCATTTAGTATAATGTTTTGGTATGTATTCAAATTGTTTGCCCATGACCCATTTTTGTAGGATATGTTACAAATTACAATTCTTGTTATGCGAATTTGCAAAACGTATGGTATGTTAGGAATTCTGTCTAGCTGGCTAATGTTAGCTAGGGGTTAGGTTAAAGGGTAATACATATGCATAAGAGGAGATAACCATGACTCAACGGTCAATTTTTACTGCCGCCATTTCTTATTTAACTAGGTAAGTTAAGAACAAATTCTTATTTACAATGACGGTCTACCCCGGCCAAACCCGGACAATGCTGGGCCAATTGTGCGCCGCTCTATGGGACTCCCAATCACAAATGGTTATGATACAGCCTGGAATCGACCCAGGGTCTGTAGTGACACACCTAGCACTGAGATGCTGTGCCTTAGACCGCTGCGCCACTCGGTAGCCCGAGTGACTCATGACTGCCAGTGTGGTGGTAATACAGTCACTACAACAGCCACCATATGGTTCATTTGACTCATCCTTCAATATATGAAGAGTGGTACTCAGTGGTGTTGGATTTGCCCCAAACATAACGCTTTGTATTCATGACATAAAGTTCATTTCTTTGCCACATTTTTTTCCGTTTTAATTTAATCCCAGAGAAGTTTCCTTCCTCTCCAGCAACTGAGTTAGGAAAAACGCCTGTATCTTAGTAATGACTGGGTGTATTGATACACCATCCAGAGTGTAATTAATAACTTCACCATGCTCAAAGGGGTATTCAATGTCTGCTTTTATTTTCACCTGTCTACCAATACTGTAGGTGCCCCCCTTTGCGAGGCGTGTTTGAATACTTATTGGCTATTTGTTTGGGACTCCCAAAAAGTGACATATTGCAGCTTTAACAGAACTGACTGTTTTTAAAGGGCCTCATTAAAGCACTGTAATTATTATGACTCTGTCTGTGCCGTGGCAAGCTGAGAGCAATGTTGCCCAGCCGTTACCGTGGAGAATGCCATTGTTACGGGTTGGCAAGGAGGCCGCTAACGAGGCCTCCTTATCAACAGTGTGCACCGCTTAACCCCCCCCACCCCCCCTCACGCTGCCTCCGATGAATCCTCTCTGATCAGTGCCCAGCGTGGGTTGTGGTCCACCGCACGAAACGAGGAAAGCAACATATCCTCTAGACTAGAAGAAGGAGGGGGAATGAGAGAGAGAGCGGGGTCATTGGGTGGAAGGGGGACAGTACACAAGGAGTGAAGGATCAAACCATAAACAACACGGAACGGAAAACATTTCTTCACAGCCAGAAGAAATGGAGGGAATGAGAAAAAAGGAAAGGGAGTTGACGAAAGAGAGCGGGGAGTGGAGGTTGAGAGAATGAACGACCCAAGGAGATGATTGTCTGAGGGATGAACCCCGTGAGAGCAGGACCCTGAGAGGAGCCAGGGTAACGGGGACGAGGATGCTAGTCGGAGCTGACGCACCGTGTGAACTCCGTCTGTGTGTTCAGACAGCATGACGTTTTGTCTGGTGTTGTTGAGGGTTACAGAGTGGAGTCAGTCAGGTGGGATGACGTGGCCCTAACGTTTCCTAAACATTTGTTCGGGGAGTCAAATGAACCGTATGTTTAGAAGACATCATTGCGTCATGCTCACAGGTGGACAAGGCATACTCCTGTTTGGGTGTCTGGGGAATGTACTAAGATCGGATTGGTAGAGATAGTAAAAACATGACATCATTTACAAGCATGTGGTGAGGGTCTGTGAGTGGCAGTGGGATTCTTGGCTGTTTTTGTCATATTTCTCTCTCTTTTTGTGTTTCTCTCTCTCTCTCCAGCTTTCCCTCCTCTCTCACGCTCTACCTACCCCTTTCCCTCCCTCCTCTCTCTCATGCTCTCTTTCCCTCCTCCCTCTTTCCTGCTCTCCCTCCCTCTTTCCCTCCCTCTCTCTGCCTAAAGCCATGTGCTGTACCCTCCTGTGGAGTGTAGAATGGTCACTGGTGTTCCTCCTTTGAATTGCTTTCTGGGCCAGCGTCCAGGCTAGCTGTGGTGTACCATTATAATGAGGGGATTCCCAACAGACAGAACAAAGACTCAGTGCCATAAGAGCACTGAGCCGCCCAGGCTAATTTCCTCTTGGCTAATTGAGCCTCAGTTCAGACAGTGATATTTAAGCGTTTATGTTGGGCTGTTAGGTTCCCCCCCACAGTTCTGTTCGTTGAAAAGCCATACAGTATGTCTGTCTGTTGATGGCTCGTTTTTTTGTCCATTATAAAGCAACAAACTGTTAGTGAATAGATAAGAGGGGCTGAATGAAATTCAAGCTGAAATAGTGACTGGGGAGTGAAGTACTGAAATGTCCTCTCTGATGGATCTGGCACAAAGCACTGTCTGTTTTTCAAGTGAGATGAAAAAATGACTCTTCCTTTGTCCTGTTGTGACCCACACTTGTTTCCTTTCTACCTCCATCATTTCCCTCAACCTCTTCTCTCTCCACCCCTTTTTTCATCCATCCTTAAACTCCCTCCATGTCCAATCTCTTCCTCTCCAACCATCCTTCTCCATCCCTTCTCTCCATCCATCCTTTCCTCCATCTCCCCCCTAGTATAGCCAGCAGCAGTCGTGATAACCCGGTCCATATCTGGGATGCGTTCTACGGGGACCTGCGTGCCAGCTTCAGGCCCTACAACCATCTGGATGAGCTGACCGCAGCCCACTCCCTCTGCTTCTCCCCAGACGGATCACAGCTCTACTGCGGCTTCGACAAAACAGTCAGGGTGTTCTACACAGACAGGCCTGGAAGAGATTGTGAGGAAAGGCCCACTGTAGGTTAGTAGACTAGATCGGGGTTTCCCCAACTCGGCCCTGGGCCGGGGGTACGTTTTTGTTTTTTTGCCCTAGCACTATATATCGGATTTACAATAACTAACTCATTATCAAGCTTTGATTATTTGAATCAGCTGTGTAGTGCTATTTGCTCAATCATTCTCTACAGTGTAGACAGAGTAATATCCGTTATAATTTGCAATGTCAGCTATAAATGGGGTGGCAGGTAGCCTAGTGGTTAGAGCATTGGGCCAGTAACCGAAAGGTTGCTAGATCGATTCCCCGAGCTGACAAGGTAAAAAAATCGGTTGTTCTGTCCCTGAACAAGGGACAGAACAACCGATTTTTTACCTTGTCAGCTCCCTGAACAAGGGACACTGTGCCTAGGCCGTCATTGTAAATAATAATTTGTTCTTAACTGACTTGCCTAGTTAAATAAACACAGGGGATCCTGGTAAGTGCAGTATTTTTCTTTCAAGTGATCAAATAATTCCAACGCAGCTGCATCAAATGATCTGATGTGCATACCACCCTGCACCACCCTGCATCCAACTGCTGGCTTGGTCTAAAAAAAAAACTGTATATATCCCAATGCCCCAGGGCAGTGGTTAGGGACATTGCCCTGTATAAGGTGCCGTCTTTTGGAATGGATGTTAAATGGGTGTCCTGACTCTCTGTGGTCACTGAAGATCCCATGGCACGTATGTTAAGAGTAGGGGTGTTAACCCCGGTATCCTGACTCTCTGTGGTCACTGAAGATCCCATGGCACGTATGTTAAGAGTAGGGGACTTAACCCCGGTGTCCTGACTCTCTGTGGTCACTGAAGATCCCATGGCACTTATGTTAAGAGTAGTGGCGTTAACCCCGGTGTCCTGGCTAATCATCCGTAATTATCCTCAGCTTCCAACTGGCTCATTCATCCCCCTCCTCTCCCCTGTAACTATTCCCCAGGTCATTGCTATGAATGCGAATGTGTTCTCAGTCAACTTACCTGGTAAAATAAAACATGTTTTCCTAGATTTCTAACCCATTAGTTATACCAGCAGCGCAAACCGAAACGGTCCTTAATATGTTGATCTGAACCCATGTGGACGCTGTGTGTGTTCCCTCCCCAGTAAAGAAGCAGGGTCAGGGTCAGAGTGGCATCATCTCCTGCATGGCGTTCAGCCCATGCCAGTCTGTGTACGCCTGTGGCTCGTACTCCCGCACCGCAGGCCTCTACTCCTGCCAGGATGGCTCTCAGCTGGCCCTGCTGCCGCCCAGGCACCACGGGGGCATCACACACCTCGCCTTCTCACCCGACGGACACTACCTGTACACTGGGGGTCGCAAGGTGAGCGAACGCAAACACAACCTCAAAGGGAGACATGGGGCTTAAAAGAGTTGTCCTTTAGAAAACGGACCACTCCGAGAGAGATTTGGGTAGGAGGAGCACAGTGTCACAGTGGAGAACGTGGTGGTTTTCTAAAACACATACTGTATTTACGCACTCATACCCACATTCTCTATCAGTGTTATTATTTAACTTGTAAGTCTTGAGGTGTGTGTGTTTGTTTAACTATTCTTGTGGGGACTTCTGGTTTTCAAGTGAGATGAAAAAATCCCCATAAGGTCAAATGCTATTTCGTAGAGGTTAGGGAAAATAGGATTTTGAGTCCCGACAGGGTTAGCTGTACAAGTGTGTGTGTGTGTGTGTGTGTGTGTGTGTGTGTGTGTGTGTAGGACCCAGAGATTCTGTGCTGGGACCTGAGGGACCCGGGAAAGATTCTATTCTCTCTGAAAAGGAATGTGGCCACCAACCAGCGGATCTACTTTGACCTGGACCCGTAAGTCCATACCCTGCATCTTGTCTTCCTGGTACTCTCACAGCTAACCGCAGCCCGCCAATGCCCCCTGTCCCCGTTCCACCATTTCAGAAACCCTTGACTTAGCACCTAATACCCTTGCACCCTTCACTACTCTTCATATTATGCTCTTCACAACTTCAGAGATTATACTCTTCACAACTGCTCTTCATATTATGCCATCTCTCGGTCTGTCTCTGTGTGTGTAGTTGTTAATGCTGACCGTGTGCGTGTAGGTCTGGCCGGTACTTGTTGAGTGGTGACACAGAGGGGGTGGTGTCAGTGTGGGACACCCTCACAGCTCCCCCCGATGGTAACCAGGAGCTACTGCAGCCTCAGCTCCACTTCCAGGCCCATAGGGACTGCACCAACGGCATCAGGTAGGCTTTACCAGGATTTTATTAGCATTGTTTGCCTGCTGAATCTATTTAATACACTAAATATGTAGATTTTTAGAAGTGGTCTCCCACTTGCTGTTTGGGGGCAGCAGCGTATTTGTCATTTCAATATCGCTCTTATTTTCTGTCAATGTCCCGTCTCTCTCGTCCCTCCATTCTCCCCCTAGTGTCCACCCCTTCATGCCGTTGCTGGTGTCGTCCAGCGGGCAGCGCCAGTTCCTCTCCCCGGGGGACAGTAGTGATGGAGACTCCTCGGGCTCTGAGGGAGATGTCGTGATGTTATCACCTACCCCAGAGGTCAGACAGGACAACGCTCTGACTGTGTGGTGGGCCGGACCACTTAGCCCAGCCGACGAGGGGGCGCAGGAGGAACCACTGCCGGTGGTGATTGATTGATTGTGGAGTAGCCCATCTCAAACCCCCCTCTGGACTGAACCAAATGTCAAACTGCCAATATGAGAAAATGTAGTAGTACTTATTCTGTTTTAAAAGTATGGCAATCAATATATTGAGTTGTCCCTTGGATTCAGCGAATTACAGTTTCCCCAGTCTCGAAGCCAAGGTACAAACTATTGTGAATGCTAACATGCTATTACAATTGAAAGGTAATGTGCTACAATGCTAGCAGGGAGTTTACCAATTCCAAATGTACTTTTAAAACCTCTCAGGTTCAGATGACCACCACAGCCAGACCAGGCCCTGTGTGTTGGATGAGCACAGTGTTGTGTTGAATGTACATCAATCTACCTTCCAATCATATGTTGCTCTAGGGGAGTGTTCTGTTTACCTCGTGTTAGTCTTTTTTTTATTGTTGCAAGTGCCAAGCTGGTGCCATGGCATCGCTATACATGCATCAGTAAATGTATATTTTTGTAAAGCCATGGTGAATATTGTAGTTTCTGAATGTATTAAAATCGGTAAGCAGTTAGCATAATTGCTGTAACCACAGACGAATACTGCAAACGTCTTTTTTTATTGTGAACGAGAAGACAGACCAACACAAACGTCGGTCTGTACTTTCCTATTCCTTTCCCAGCGAGTCAACGTGACACCTAGCAAGTGATCTACTGCGCACGGCCGATGTTCGTGCAGCCTTGGTCCTACACGTTGTTGTTGTGTGTGGGGAAAGGATTAGCAATATTTGTATAGGAAGAACGGTTGTTTTTGCAAGTTCTCTGTTGCTGGTTGCGGTGTAGCCTGTCTGCAAATCCAGGGAAACCACTGGAGGGCAAACTAACTGCTACAGGTGGATTATCGGTTTCACACAAACCTCACATGATTTTCCTTTTCCTGTGTCGGGATTATGCTGCAGCTGAATTAATGTGTTGTAAAAAATCTGTTGTATTTTGTCTCTATATTTAGTTGTTGTAGAATAAGCTATTCTAACAAGCCCAGGGGACTATATATATTTGTTTTCTGAGAAGGATCTGTCATATACCTTTCGAGCACACCCTCAAACAAATGCACACAGACGCACGTTGTAAAACCACGGGTATAAGTAGAGCTAAGTGCCAAATTGGAGAGCGACACTGTTGTGTTGTGAAAGTTGCTAAGCGACCGTCTTAGAATAAGTGAAGGGCCTCGGGAGGGTGACGTGGGGTACAAGATGGAGAAAGAGCGGGTGATAGAGCGTTCGTGCCGAAAGGGGGAGAACTTGTTAGTGCTGAATCAGTGGTGTGATCTTCACACAGACGAACAGTGAGCTGTGCTTTATCTAACTAGCCGAGAGTCTTCTTTTAGGAGTCTGAGGGTATTTTTAGGAGTCAAACAGAGAATGGGGAGGGTGTAATCCTCATCTATCCAGCCTAGGCTCGTTAGTAAGAAGGGTGTGTGATCTTCTGTTACCAGTCTAGGGGTGTATGTTAGGGGTTGAGAGCATGTCTAACATGGGGCTTCTACAGAGGATGCTGAACAAGACCAGCCTCTACACATGCTCTCCCACACACATCCTGGACTCAACAATGCAACACTCAAGCCGCGCTTTGTGTACGCAACTTCCACTAACAATGGAATGTAGAATACGGTTCTTCTTCCTCCTCCTGCTTTCTGTTTCTTCTCTTTATTTTTCTTCCCACTTCTAGACAGCCTCCATAAAAACTGCAAACAACATGAGACGTGTAGCTATGTCGTAATTCTACCTTCGTTCCAAGACACCTTTAAAACGTAATTGTGTTTTCTTGAGCGTTATTTACTTACAATGGCACAGAGTATTTGGTTCCATTTCTGATGAATGGTTTCTCGCCCCCGCTCTCTGCCTGCCTCCACGCTCTATAGTCGGTCAGAAATTATTTTCCTCCAAGTGGGGAATATCAAGCAAGTAGCTATATAAAATAATGACATTTTGAAAGACATTTGTAAACAATTATTCAAATGACCGTCCGCTGTTAGAGCAGTAATCCGAGGGAGAAAGCACTCAGAGAACAAACACACACATCAGTTTGACAAGGGGTAATTCAGCATGGAGAAAGAGGATGACATCTCTGGAGGGAGAATTGTAAATGTCTGTGTAAGCTGGTGTGTGGTGTTTCATGTTACACTGCTCTCTAGCTGCTCCACTCTTAAAGGAAGGGACATGTTTTCGGGGCATGGGAGGAAGGAAATGGAGGGAATAGAGCCACTGAGGGCTTGTGTCATCAATGTCACACTTAAGTTGTTTCCCTCAGAATGAAAATATGGTGGTTCAGTATAAATATGTGGTTCAGTGGCAGGGGTGGGATAAAGGGTCCTGTGGGGCTGCAATGTGCACAGGCTTAGTGTGCTAATGCTGCGCTGGAACAAAACCCTGCACTAATAACTGCACTCCAGGACCAGAGTTAGCTGACCTTGTTCTGTGTTTGGCTGTTGGTTCTAACAGTTCAGGGAGAGCAGTTTCTCTCTCCTTCCACCTCTACCTCCACAAGCTCCAGCCAGCTCTCTCTCCCCATTTGGAGCAGACTAAGGTGGGGTCCATACAGAGGGAGCCCCCCTCCCCGGATGGAGGTATTTCTGCAGAAGGCGGAGGAGGATAAAGCAAACACCCTAAATCAACAGGAGGTGGTAGATCGCACACTAAGACAAATCATGGATGGAACATTTCTATTTCTATGATCAAATCAAGTTAACACATTTAATAGCCCGTCAACTCATTATTCAGGCCGAGAAGTTGTTTCCTCGCTCTTCCCTTTTCCAAAGGCTTTAGAATTGATTGACAGACACATTTCCTCCTGCTTACACTAGAGGTGAAGGTAATTGGCATGTGTTTGTTCTATATCCAGCTGCACACACATCAACTACTCTGATCTCACCTCATACAATCCAGATGTGTTGGATTTCCACGTGAAATACTGACCTTGATTGACGCATTGACACATGTACAGTAGCATATCACTAACCCACACATTATATACATTACGCTATACATTATACACACTGAGACTAGGATCCTACCAGATTTTATATTTCCAATATGTTCTACTACATAAAGAATATGTACTTTAGCACCCTTCGCTTCCTCTCACTCTCCCTCTCCCCCCCCTCTCTCCCGTACCTCCTCCCTCTCTAGTCCCTCTGGCGGTAGATATATAGTTATGATGAACACGCCGTATTGAAGTGGCTGTTGAGTCTCCTGGCAGATAGGATGTATTATGGCTGGGAGTTTAGAGCCCTAGCTGGAATAATGGCTTCTATAATTGCACTCTAGGGAAAGGTACAGCAGCTAGCCCTAAGATTTCACTCTTCCTCACCAGCCCTGAGGCTGACTACCACAAACCACTGAGAACAGTGCCAATTCTAACCACCCATTGCTCTTTCTTTCCCTCTCTCCATCCCTCCTTCTGTTCCTCCTTCCTTTCATCTTTGCTTCCCTCTCTCCTTACCTTCCTTTGGACCTCTATCGCTTTCTTTCCCTCCCTCCCTTCCTGCTGGACAGGGAGAGGCCGAGCAGGGACAGGGAGAGCGGGTAGAGCAGCAGGCCCAGTTTGAGGAGTGCTTTGTGGGGCTGAGGGAGGAGATGGAGATGAAACTGGTAGTGAAGGAGGAAACACGCAGGAAGGATATGGGCTGAGATACAGAGAGAGGTGATGGAGGAGGAAACACGTGGGAAGGATATGGGCTGAGATACAGAGAGAGGTGATGGAGGAGGAAACACGCGGGAAGGATATGGGCTGAGATACAGAGAGAGGTGATGGAGGAGGAAACACGCGGGAAGGATATGGGCTGAGATACAGAGAGAGGTGATGGAGGAGGAAACACGCAGGAAGGATATGGGCTGAGATACAGAGAGAGGTGATGGAGGAGGAAACACGTGGGAAGGATATGGGCTGAGATACAGAGAGAGGTGATGGAGGAGGAAACACGTGGGAAGGATATGGGCTGAGATACAGAGAGAGGTGATGGAGGAGGAAACACGTGGGAAGGATATGTGCTGAGATACAGAGAGAGGTGATGGAGGAGGAAACACGCGGGAAGGATATGGGCTGAGATACAGAGAGAGGTGATGGAGGAGGAAACACGCGGGAAGGATATGGGCTGAGATACAGAGAGAGGTGATGGAGGAGGAAACACGCGGGAAGGATATGGGCTGAGATACAGAGAGAGGTGATGGAGGAGGAAACACGCGGGAAGGATATGGGCTGAGATACAGAGAGAGGTGATGGAGGAGGAAACACGCGGGAAGGATATGGGCTGAGATACAGAGAGAGGTGATGGAGGAGGAAACACGTGGGAAGGATATGGGCTGAGATACAGAGAGAGGTGATGGAGGAGGCAACATGTGGGAAGGATATGGGCTGAGATACAGAGAGAGGTGATGGAGGAGCGACTGAGAGAAGCAAAGGCCATGGAGGCTAAAGCCCAGGTGGGACAGATCTAAACGTGTGTGTGTGTGTGTGTGTTCCACAGCTTGTACAGACCCCTGTCTGATTCCACTCGCACTTCACCCCTCCTCGCTCTCAATTCAGGGCTTTATTGGCATGGAAAACATGTTTACATTGCCAAAGCAAGTGGAATAGATCATAAATAAAAGTGAAATAAACAATCAGAAATGAACAGTAAACACTACACTCACAAAAGTTTAAAAAGAATAGAGACATTTCAAATGTTATATTATTGGTTATGTACATTGTTGTAAAAATGTGCAAATAGTTGAAGTACGACTTCTACATTCTCTCTCTCTCTCTTGCTCTCTCGCTCTCAGGAGGACATGGAGAGGTGTGTTCGGGAGACAGAGGCACAGAATGACCAACAGACTCCCCAGGACAGACAGCATGGAATTTTCTCAAATGCAAAACAGGCAAGAATGTCTCCACATGCACACACGCATATATGCACAGCACACCCAGACGCTCAGAAATGTCTCCTCTTTTATCACGATCTCTCTGCTCTGCATTCCTCTCCCTCCTGTATACCTGCCTATAGGAATACTTCTCTGTCATTCTGTATAGTGTAAAGGGAGAGTATTGAGGAGAATGGGTCATTTGAGCCAAAGGGTTAAGTTGAGCCACCCTTGCTTGTAAGAAATCGTTCACAAAATGTATAGTTTGGCCAAATATTTAGGAAGAGGTCATTTCATGGAGTCTGTGAAGGAAGAAACCACATGGAAAAAGTGGTAAGCAAGTTAGGTCCAGAAAACAGATTTTCACCCAGTCAAATGAATTTTTTTAATGGTTTCATGATTCTTGACTCTAAACCAAAATACTGTGAATCATTTTAAGATTGTTCTATACATCAGTTGGGGTCTCTATAAGCTTCTATATGAGGTACTAAACCTAGCATGAAAGTGCATCCTTGTAGCTGTGTGGGCTAATATAGTCAAACTGTTTACCTTGGGGTAAGTTGACCCAATGGTTGAGCCAATGGCAAGTTGAGAAAATGTAAGTGTTTTCTTCCCAGGCATAATGCAAGGAATTATTGCTGCGATTTGAGGTAACAACATGTCCTGGCCTATGGTAAATGTGCAACAAAAACAATACTAAGTGTTTTAGGTAATGATTAAAAGACCAAAAGCGATTGTGTTTGGGAAATAAAGATTGACAAACGGTAGTGGTAATATTTAATTTAATACAGAAATATATAGGCCGACCCTGTCCCACAGCTCAAATTAACTTACCCTGTCCCACAGCTCAAATGAACTTACCCTGTCCCACAGCTCAAATTAACTTACCCTGTCCCACAGCTCAAATTAACTTACCCTGTCCCACAGCTCAACTGAACTTACCCTGTCCCACAGCTCAAATGAACTTACCCTGTCCCACAGCTCAAATGAACTTACCCTGTCCCACAGCTCAAATGAACTTACCCTGTCCCACAGCTCAACTTAACTTACCCTGTCCCACAGCTCAACTTAACTTACCCTGTCCCACAGCTCAAATGAACTTACCCTGTCCCGCAGCTCAACTTAACTTACCCTGTCCCACAGCTCAACTTAACTTACCCTGTCCCACAGCTCAACTTAACTTACCCTGTCCCACAGCTCAACTTAACTTACCCTGTCCCACAGCTCAACTTAACTTACCCTGTCCCACAGCTCAACTTAACTTACCCTGTCCCGCAGCTCAACTTAACTTACCCTGTCCCACAGCTCAACTTAACTTACCCTGTCCCGCAGCTCAACTTAACTTACCCTGTCCCACAGCTCAACTTCCATACCTGGGGTAAGTTGAGCCAAGAAACCACTTTTTGGATAAGCTTTGTTTTCAAAACTGTAATGTTTACATGAATTCTGGTTATTCCATGGATACATCCTGAAATATACGTAGATATCTTTGTTGGAAAGAAACTATATTTCCCTTGACAGAGTGATGCTGAATGTAAAACTAGATGATCATTGTACACGAAGTACGATTGATGGGACTTGCTTTAACTCTTTAAAAGTATATTTGTGGTAGTGAAGAACTACATAGAATAGGGTTGTATGTATAGATAGCTGTATATGTATACCTAGTGATAGCTAGCTGTAGTTCTATCTGATAAATGAACTCTCTAGGCTCACCGTAACCACTGAAAATAACATTTCCTGGAGAAAATGTGGTGCGCTTTAATAGCTTGTTTTAAAGTATGTATGGTTTTGAGATGAGTTCTAGTTGTGGTTGTGTCTGCAGTAGTAATGGTGGTGACTGGTTATAGTTGGAAAAAGTAGGTAGGTGAAGATTGGTTGATATGATGGGAAATGCCTGAACATGTGAAAGTTGGTTTGGTGTCTCTAGCTTGAACGGTTCAAGAGTTCAAATGATTGTTGGTGGGTATTTTATGCTCATAAATGGACATTTACGTAGTTATAATTTATAGTGCAGACTAGAGCTAGTGCGAACCAGAGCTAACTAGCTATGCCCACACTCTAAAATGAAAAGGTTCCTGGAGATTCCTCTAGGGGTTCTTCCGATTGAGACTGTCGGGGGAACCCCTTTTAATGGATCCTTGAAGAACATTTTGAACCTTTTTGGGTACATTTTTTTAACTACCCCCCCCCCCCTTATTATTATGATCAATATTAATAATAATACGCATAACAATAACAACAACAACAACACAATATTTTAGTTCTCTGTGTTTATTATGATTTTAGTGGCAAAGCAGAAGTTTAAAATAATCGAAATGAGGTAAACTCTCAGCAGAGCCCCAAGTCCAATGGACATATCCTCTGGCGTGTTGATGTTAATGTGTTGATGTTCTCCGCGTCCATAGCCAGAATGATTTTGCAGTGCATGGTGATCGAACAGGTTTCCTGTTATATTCATCAGAGGTGTAGGGAGGGTGAAGTCTGTGAAACCAAAACATGTGTGATTATACAGATGATTAACAAAACATGCACAAGACAGAATTCATACCTTGGTTTTCGTGGTGAATGTGAATGGGGGAAAAAAACTGTTTTGTTAATAGTTTTCATTCGTACACCTTGTCCATAATGTAGAGGCCTATGGGATATTCATTGACGAGGTAAGGGAGGAGGATGGTAAGTGGGATCAGAATAACATACCAATACAATTTGACATACCTTTGTATGCCTCCTCGTCTGTATACCTGCAGACACAAAAGTGAGCAGTTCAGTCATCTGCACGCTATACAGCGAGCCTTCAACATATTCTTATAGCCTACATACAGTATTCTTACCTCTTTGTTGATTGATTTCTGTTGAATTGTGTCCATTTTCTGTTTTAGAAAGAGTTGCACAAACATGTTGTGGCCAGTACTACTTTTGGTTAGTCGTTTTGGTAAGTATTTGTGTAGTTCAGTAGTTGTGGTCAGTAGTTGTGTGGTTGTGGTCAGTAGTTGTGTAGTTCAGTAGTTGTGTGGTCAGTAGTTGTGGTCAGTAGTTTTCGTGAGTAGGTGTTGTGGTTCAGTAGTTGTGGTTGTGGTCAGTAGTTGTGTAGCTCAGTAGTTGTGTGGTCAGTAGTTTTCATGAGTAGGTGTTGTGGTTCAGTAGTTGTGGTCAGCAGTTGTGTGGTTGTGGTCAGTAGTTGTGTAGTTCAGTAGTTGTGTGGTCAGTAGTTGTGGTCAGTAGTTTTCGTGAGTAGGTGTTGTGGTCAGTAGTTGTGTAGTTCAGTAGTTGTGTGGTCAGTAGTTTTCGTGAGTAGGTGTTGTGGTTCAGTAGTTGTGGTCAGTAGTTGTGTAACCTAACGTAGCAGGCGTAAAACAGACGCTTGAAACCAAGATCCCCTACGTACTGGTCCTGATGAGAATTTTAAAAACGGTTCTCTACTACACTGTTCAACCAATCCAACGTGGAGTAGGAGTTAAAATGGAGTGTCGCCTTGTTATTGTCCAAAAGTGGAAGTTGCATCACAGGCTGTGCTATCTGGGATCATTGGGACGTCCCTACCCTAGCCCTTATGGTAACCTTAACCATAACCCTTACCTAACCTTAACCCCTAACCATGATAAAAGGCAACTTCAATTGGGTAGGGGCATCCCAAGGATCCCGGATAGCACAGACCCTTTTGCATTTCCCCTGAAAACAGGAACATCCAGTTGTTGGAGACGTGGCAGAGGCTAGTAGTTGTGTGGTTGTGGTCAGTTGTGTGGTTGTGGTCCGCAGTTGTGGCCAGTGTCTAAACGACAGTTGCTGCGTGTGAAAACTGAAATATGTGCGATGAGAAGTGATCGGGTGAAATATATGAAGCGAGTGACCGGAGAAGGCTTCGCTTTATCCAATCAGAGCAGTGGGATCAACGTCCAGTCCGCCCTTCTCTTTACAGACAGGAAAACTAGCCAGTTGAGTTTAGAGCACGGGCCACGATCCTGAGAAAGAGTACACTGTTGCCTTGGCTGCCTCCTTGTTCTCAATTCAATCACCCTCTTCACCCTCCTCATTATTTTTGCCTGCGCTGCCACATGTGCTTCTCTGCATGTGGGAGTATCCATAGCAACGGCTCCATTATGGCTGCTCAAATGATGAGACATGAGAGAGCTGTTAGCTGACGTTAGCTACAGTGACTTCAGAAACTATTCACACCACTTGACATTTTCCACAGCCAACACTGTGCTTGAAAATATGGAGATTGGTAGTGTTGTATTGGATTTTCCCCAAACATAACACTTTGTATTCAGGACAAAAAAAGTGAATTGCTTTGCCACATTTTTCAGTATTACTTAAGTGCCTTGTTGCGAACAGAATGCATGTTTTGGAATATTTTCACTCTGTCATTTAGGTTAGTATTGTGGAGTAACTACAATGTTGTTGATCCATCCTCAGTTTTCTCCTATCACAGCCATTAAACTCTGTAACTGTTTTAGAGTCACCATTGGCCTCATGGTGAAATCTCTGAGAGGTTTCCTTCCTCTCCGGTAACTGAGTTAGGAAGAATGCTTATAGCTTTGGTAGTGACTGGGTGTATTGATACACCATCCATAGTGTAATTAATAACTTCACTATGCTTAAAGGGATATTCAATGTCTGCTTTTTTATTTTTACCCATCTACCAATAGCTGCTCATCTTTGGGAGTCATTGGAAAATCTCCCTGGTCTTTGTGGTTGAATCTGTGTTTGAAAGTCACAACTCAACTGATGGACCTTACAGATAATGGTATGTGTGGGGTACAGAGATGAGGTAGTCATTCAAAAATCATATTAAAAACACTATTATACACAGAGTGAGTCCATGCAAATGATTATGTGACTTGTTAAGCAAATTTGGACTCCTGAACTAAAATACAAATAATATTTGAAACTCCTTGCATACAGAACATCCATCTTGTGATGGTGATAACTGAGTAGGACAATCCTTCTACTCCAGACGGACACTTATTTAGGCTTGCCATAACTAAAGGGGTTACTCCGATCAGGTAGTGCAGCCGTGCCATCTGATCCAACACATTGTCCAACACTCGCTCACCTGCTACCCGATACGCCTCCTTTCCCCACATATGGAAAGCCTTTCAGCACGAATCACAATAATAACCATTAGAATCGTCACGATCCATTTCTTCCCCGTCCTCTGAATACTTATTTAATGTAGATCTTGTCGCAACGCTGACGCAGCATGTGCATCCATTCGTCTTGGTCTTGCCACTGTAAATGACTCACGCTCTCACTGTGTAGTTGACTCCAAGTAGGCCGAGAGTAGACTAATAAGACTGCTTGGATGCGGTGGACTGATATAGGGTGCAGTGTTTTCAGGTTAGAATGACGCAGTGAATAGAATAGAATGGTCCACCCTGTTCTACATTCACAATTGGTGATTTACATAATCATGCATAGTTTGTTTCTCCTCATTTCGCTTCCCCTCACTCACTCATTGTCCCCCATCTTACTATACTTCATTTATTTCATCGGTTATACACTATATACACAAAAATAATATATATACACACTATATCTACAAAAGTATGTGGACACCCCTTCAAATGAGTGGATTCAGCTATTTCAGCCACACCCATTGCTGACAGGTGTATAAAATCGAGCACACAGCCATGCAATTTCCATAGAAATATATTGGCAGTAGAATGGCTTTACGGTGACTTTCAACGTGGCACCGTCATAGGATGCCAACTGCCCAACAAGTCAGTTTTTAAATCTCTGCTCTGATAGAGCTGCCCCGATCAACTGTAAGTGCTGTTTTTGTGAAGTGGCAAGGTCTAGGAGCAACAACAGCTCAGTGTCGAAGTGGTAGGCCACACAAGCTCACAGAATGGGACCGGCGATGATTCACGGTCCGGAGCTTCCGGCAACGATCTCCGCACCAGACGCGCCACCGAAGTTGGCGGAGCGGGGTCTGCGTCCCGCACCGGAGCCGCCACCGAGGGTAGATGCCCACCCGGACCCTCCCCTATAGGTTCAGGTTTGCGGCCAGAGTCCGCACCTTAGGGGGGGGGACTCCTTTTAATTCTCTATTTTGGTTAGATCAGGGTGTGACAAGGGTGGGCAATCTAGTTTTCCTATTTCTTTGTTTGGCCTGGTATGGTTCCCAATCAGAGGCAGCTGTCTATCGTTGTCTCTGATTGGGGATCATACTTAGGCAGACTTTTTTTTCCCACCTAGGTTTGTGGGATCTTGATTTTGTATAGTTTCTGTGTAGCCTGCAGAACTTTACGTTAGTTTTGTATTTTGTTGTTTTTCGGGGGTTCATTTTAATAAACGTAAGATGTTCGCCTACCACGCTGCACCTTGGTCTCCTCATTCAAACGACGAGTGTAACACAAAGTGGTCAAAGTAGCTGACTTTTTTTGTGTCAAAAGTTGCATTATTGGTTGCATTTACAGTTTATGGAATGTTGGAAGTCATATCATCACAATGGGACCCTTATAATGTTGAAGAAACCCCATTAAAGACAAAAAAATATATAAAAGATATCAAAAAGTTGTATGTAACCAAACTGGTCCTGTCTCGTCTACACATCTTCAAGTTTGAACAGCGTTTCCACAGCAGCTTAAACGGTGTAAGAGGAATAGAATAAAACGGCAGAAGTATGATTACGATTTAGTCCGGATTTTTGCTTTGCAAGCCCCATCTAAAAATAGCTCAACTTACCCCGTTCTCCCCTACTATGCCCTTTCTCGCTCTCTCCTCACGCATTGTGTGTTTCTCATGCCGTGTGTGTGTGTGTGTGTGTGTGTGTGTGTGTGTGTGTGTGTGTGTGTGTGTGTGTGTCTGTGTGTGTGTCTGTGTGTGTGTGTGTGTGTGTCTGTGTCTGTGTCTGTGTCTGTGTCTGTGTGTGTGTGTGTGTGTGTGTGTGTGTGTGTGTGTGTCATTGGGGGGGGGGCATGCCCTTGTATGTCATGCCTTGCAGTGTGTCTGCATCATGTTTTTGGCAATCTCTCTCTCTCTCTCTGTGCGTCTGTCTCTGTCTCTGTGCACTCCCTCTCATGTTTTTTGGCTGTGTGTCTCTGTCTCTGTGTGTGGTGTTAGGCAGTGGCAGCTGGAGCAGGGTCTGGGTAGAGTCACAGGGGAGAGGATGCAGTACGAGACAGAGTTTAAGGTCAGCACACTTAATGAGGTCATGAATAAATGAACACCGCTAAACTATGGCGCACACACACATTCATCACAGGCCCACGTGAGCTAGCTGCAGCCCCTTCTTCTTTCTTCTCTTGTCTATCTCTTCCTCTCGCTCCTCTCTCTCCATCCATAATAGGCCCATGTGAGTCGCAGCCTTCTTCCTGCCCCTCCCTCTCCCATCCCTCTCTCTGAGACAGCGGATAAGGCTCAACCCCCCCCCCACTCACTCACTCACTCACAGAGGTTACAGTGTAGCTACAGACAGTTTGAGGATCTGACCGAGTCCTCCCTCCACTCTGACTGCCTGTTGAAGCTCTGTCGCCTGGGCCGTGAGCCCGTATACACAGACGTGGGCATCCAGACTGATGTCATCAACACGTGACACCTCGCAGATGCACAGACACCTCCCGGCTGCTCAGGGTGCAGGTACTGAAAATGCACAGATCTAGGATCAGCTCATTCTTCCCGGTCTTGAGGTAAAACGTAACACTGATCTTAGATCAGCACATAGGAACTTCACCATTCTACTTAGGCCTACCATTTGAGCTCACAGATGCCTCTGCCGTCATCATCTGGAATGTGCCCATATAGGGAATGAAACTCATGTCACGGTGTAGAGCAATAAACCTGATTATAAGTTGAATATGTTGTCTTATTTTATCATCTTAGTTTCATCTGCACTGAAAATATATTACGAAATAATTTCAGAACCAGGACATCAAGGGTTACGTTTTTTAAAGATATCAAACCATGTAATTACACAGTAAAGACGTTCAGATGATATGTTGCACTTCCATGGCTAACCACAGGGTGGAAGTGCAGGCAAGGTTTTGGTCTCTACTTGACAGTCAGATGGCATTTGGCCCCGTCTGTTCTCTTGGCGAGCGCGGCTCCACTGTAAGCAATAGTGTGTGGCCACCGAGGTGCCTGTCGTCCGCGATGCCCTGCACATCGTCAAATCAAACGGCTCTTTCAACTGTTGCTATTGGAAGTTATTGCTTAGACTATACTTCCCAAACAATGTCAAAGCACAGAGAGAAACATCTTGTTGGGAGTCTGTGTAATAGCCAGGGCTATAGGCCTTGGGATGTATGTCATCATTAGAATGACATTCATTCTGTCTTTATACACGTTTCAGCATTGTCAAATAAACGTTATTATACGGTAGTAATGAGAGAGTAGAGACCTATCATTTTCTTTCAGAAAATCACATAAGTGGGCTACCACGTTTGTGAACATGAAGAAATACACACTGGGGGCGCTCGAGCCCTTTCACAAACTCTCTCACCCAAAATAAATCGCAGCATTTGTCATGCATGATAGTGTGAATGAGCGACTGTTTGTTGGAGTCTGCGAACAGATGAAGTAGAGGGAGGGAGAGGGTGGGTCGCTTTTGCGTGTTTGAAAAGGACAGGAAATATCGACAGCTATCATAACACTGTACATAGCCATAATATGACATTTGAAATGTCTATTCCTCTGAAATTTGAGTGTAATGTTTACTGTTCATTTTTGATTGATTATTTCACTTTTTGTTTTATTTATTTCATTTGCTTTGTCAATGTAAACATATGTTTCCCATGCCAATAAAGCCCGTTGAATTGAGTTTAAACCTGAGTTTACCCCACAGGTGGAGGAGGGGTTATATGTAAATTGAGGGAGGGCTAAAACCGACTCGACCAGAAGAAGAAAAAATCTGAAAGAGAATTCCAATCCATTAGTGCGCCTGCCTGCTAGTCGGAAGATGGGGATTTTTTTCATTCGAACATACACCTCCCCTTTCTCAAACAAGCAGTCAGTCTGTCAATGTGCTCCGAGCGTTAGGCAAGTCAAACGAGTGGGATTTTGAACTAGTGAGACGGGGGACATATCGAATGGAAACCATTGGAAGCTATCCAGATTCCAAATGACTCGCCACATCAGACAGGCGAGTCTATAACATACGAAGATGAGTTAAAGTTCGATTTATTATTCAAAGTTTTATTCTGCTCTTGTTCGTCTGGTAAGGGCTGAAGTTGAATAGGCTGGAGATCTTCTAGCCTTCAGCTCTCTTTCTAGTCCAGTGTTTTGATGTGTTATGTGATAAATTGATTGCTGGATTTGTCAACACCACCTGAGTTCGTTTGTTTGAATTGCCAGTCTCATTTACAAATCGTTTGGGAAAGGATATTGATTTACTCACTGGAAGAGAAGAGAAAGGACGCGCAGTGTGGATCAAACCGTGCAATGACAAATCCACCGACCAGCGAGCATCAACACGTCCTTCTGATGGAGCTACTGTTCTAAACCGGGGGGAAAATCCTCTTCTATTTTTAAACACAGCATTTGCGCTCATGTCTCGAATCTTTTGAAACTACAATTTATTTATCGGAGTAAAAACTCAAAAGAAAATATGAAGTAGAAAGGAATGGGAGAGAAACCGAAGAGAATCGGCGCAGAGAACAAGGGAACATTGTTTGGAAAACACAATTATAGGAAACACCAACACGCAACAGAAAATAGCTCTCCTCGAGCGCCTATCAAATCCGGATAGAAATCGATTCAACGGGAGTTATTTTTTTGTGGAAGAAGGGGAGTGGTGCTCAAGCCATTGAACACAGCTAGAGCAACTTTCTCTGCCGTAGTTGTCAATTACTACATTGTGTGCTCTATTATTCGTTTTATATCCATGCGGTTGCCCAAGGCACGATATTTCCTCCTCACGCATTGAGTGACTCACCTAAAGCTTACACGGCCATAGCCTTTGTTTGGACAGCACCCAATCTACATCCTCATAGAAAATATACCATTTATTTTTAAATGGGGTTAAATCATAGGGGTTGTGGAGTTGCAATGGCGTGTCGGAGAAGTGGGAGTAAACTGGGATTTGTGCTGATATTCTTACTGGATTTACTGGGAACGGCGGTGAGCAACATGGAGCCTATCTACTGGAATTCATTGAACAAAAGGTATGTCGGAAGTAAAGTTGTGCAGCCTATGGGATTACTTTGCAGTCGTTTGTAAACGATAATTATAGGCCTATCTTTATAATGTGGAGAAAGCTCTCAATGAAGTTTGGAGAGGGAGGGTGTGTAATAACGACTTCAGCTCTCTCTCTCTCTCTCTCTCTCTCTCTCTCCATTGTCGAGTTATCCAAGGCTAAAGGCGACGTGGGCTTTTACGTGGCCCAGACTCGTAAATGCCCGTTTGTATTGAGTGTGTGTGTTGAGGGATTTTAAGACAATATTTCGAAGAAAACGCGTTTTGCTTTCGATGCTTATCGAATGGCCAGCATTTTTATCATTCCCAAATGTTTCTCCCATATAGCATATCAATTGCAATCACCCATTGAAATCAATATTGTTCAAAGTGACAATTTTCATCTAGTTGTTACATTGTAATTAATTTAGATAGGACTACATAAACGTTTGGCTATTGTCATGCAAACCATTTATGGGTAGGGTTGAGTTGAACCTACAGGCAGTAGCAGGGTTCCCCAACTGGCGGCCCGGCCCGCCTGTTGTTGCATTTATTATATAAAATACTTAAAAACACCAGGAAATAAGCTCCAAGTGATTAGAATTTTGTACATCTGTTCCCAAGTATTCCCACGCATAATAGAGACCCGTGATGTCTGCAAATGTTACCAAGGTTAAAACATTTTAGTTTTAGTCAAATATATCTGTTTGGGGTTCTTGCTGTCAATTTGCAGTCTACAAATGATTTGTAAATATGTTCCTGCACCCGATCATCCCCTAAGAAAAAATCGGCCCGTGGCTAAATCTATTTCAGGGATGGGCAACTTTGATTGGGGTAGGGGACACAACAAGTCTGAATTTATCATGAGGGGGCTCGAGTTGCTTCCAGTCTGCATACCCACCACATGTGCAGTTTTAAGAGCTCAATTCTACTCATTTTGCCATGAGGCATAGAGAAAATATTGCCGTTTTTAAGCAAGTTTGCTGTAATTCTACTCATTTTTCCATGGGCAGAGAGGAAAATGAAGTGTTTTTAATATGATCTCTGAGTGATAAAACAATATTAATCTTAGTAGCCTAATCTAGACACTGTGTAGCCTTGTAGACCAAATTGGCACTGATTAACAATAGACTGCCTGCTCATAACACATTCAACTCATTTGCAATTTCCCTGTGTAAAAAGGAAAGTCCCTTGTAGGTGAGAAATGCCATTTAAAACACCTCCCATTTCCCACTCTGACTAACGACCGAGACCACCTTACCTCCATTTCCTCACACCTCCGCCAATTTCCATGCGTCTGAATTGACACCTGGTGGTGATGGTGTGTGTGGTAGGTAACCTACTCCAAACCTTGAGACTCCATAGCTGGTCTGGAACGGAATGTAGGTTATGCGCAGCAGTGCAGCTATTAGGCCGGGCTACAGATGCCGAGGGCTGTTTTAAGACGAATAGGCTTTTAATGCCTCCATGTGGTCGTCGGCTACTCCGGGGCCTATCTTCATTCGACAGATGCTGCAACAAGGGGATCTAATTCTGCGCGGCTCTGCCATTGTAGCTCTTGGCATAAGCCTCTAATGAGGGCCTGCGTCCCAAATGGCACCCTATTCCCTTTGTATAGGGAATAGGGTGCAATTTGAGACACACTAGGGGCTTTGTCAGTGGTGGGCGTCGTAATCTGATGGGTGGCCTCTGCCTTGGACACGGGAGGGTAGTTTTCACTGAAGGAGTGTATGCTCTGTTGATAGGGTGTCGTGTGATTTGATTCTAATTTAATAGACTTGCCACTTTACTTGTTAGTTCTGTTACCTCCATTTGTGAGGTAAGTAAGTCCTATGCCTCGGCCTAGAGCTAATTGATAACCGCGGTGACTTTCACACTAGCTACTTCACACTAGCTACTTCACACTAGCTACTTCACACTAGCTACTGTTTCACACTTTCACATTTTCCCTGTGCCCACTCAGGTCATGGAAAGAGACAATCTTAGGCGAAGTAGACACAAAGTTTCCGCACACAATTATTGCCTTGTAATTTTCCTCAGTTAAATCATGGAAGGCGTGTTCTTACATGGTTAATACAATGTGATTTACACAAGTTGTTACAAGTTAACAAGTGTTTCCGGAAATAATCATCCCCCCCCCACACACACATACGCATGCGCACACTATATTTCTTGTATTCTGTCAAAATGATCACGCTCTGGTATCTAAAGCCAGGACAAATCAGTAAATTCATGCTGAAGTGCATGCATGGTTCACATTTTGGGTTTGGAGCAAATGCACGGGCAGCTGTAGTTTAGGGTGTCCAACTGCACCTTGTCCTTCCTCGCCCTCTGCCCTTCTCTCCCTCTCTCCGCTTGTCAGTGTCTTCTTCAAGTCACAGTTTTTCTGTTGCTTCGTGGACGTTCTCGCTGCCTCGTTCGTTCTCCCATTGCACCTATCGCTCTCGTTCTCTCTCATTTTATGCCTCTTTTTCTTTCTTTAATAGCTCAGACACGCCGATATGATTGTCAAACGTACTGCCGACAGTACTTAGCACATCTGAATCAGTGTTGGTAGTCCATCTCTTTTGTGTTCACACAGCAAAGACCTTGAAGTCGTGAGCCACTCAGCCTTGTTAAATGAAAATACTCCAAATCAGAAGGTGGCAGTAGTGTTGTTTGGGCAATACATGTCCTTGTGTGTTTCTTAGTTTAAGGCAGGGATTGGAACGAAAAATATTTTGCAATCGTTTTGTTCTGAATAGAACCATTATTATTTTCTTTCCGTTCTGTTCCGATCAACAAAATATTAGTTCTGAAGCCGTTCGAACCCCCCAAAAAGTAAGGGTTTATTGTTCCTTTTTTTTAAACCTCTGAAATATATATATATTTTTACATTTAGCTCGACATTAAATGACTTCACCAACCAGTGCGGTTAGAGAAGCTAGCTATGGAGAGGGCAAGCTATAGTTGTTTACATGCATTGATTGGACAGACAAGTGTAGGGCGCGAGATGCGACTGACATTTTGCTGGTGGGGAGAGGGTGAGAAAGTGTGGAGGCGGTAGAGAGGACTTGGCTTGAAGCGCTGGACATCTTGTTATGACACGCCTTATCTGAATTATAGCTCGGAAGAGCGGCTTCTATGATGGAACTTTGAATGTGCTTGAACTTCTGAGAGTTGTCTTAACGTTGAACCACAGCTAGCTAGCTAACAAGCTTGTGTGCAGACCTGCACCAGAATTCAAATAAAAACATGGTTTGCCTTTTTTGTAGTTAATAAATCCAATGTGAAGCGCGACAACTATAGTATCCTTAACTAGCATTGAAACGTTAATCCATTCTTATAAAATCTCTCTCTCTAATTTCTGATTCATGCTTGTAATGTCAGTAGACTTACAGGGATCCCGAGGGGTGTGGTGGTCTAAGACACTGCATCTCAGTGCAAGGGGTGTCACTGCAGTACCTGGTTTAAATCAAGCTGCATCACATCCGGCTGTGATTGGGAGTCCCAATTGGCCCAGCGTAGTTCACGTTTGGCCGGGGTAGGCCGCCATTGTTAAGAATTTGTTTTTAACTGACTTGCCTAGTTAAATAAAGGTTAAATTAAAAAAATATATGTTGGTTATTTTCCGTTTTTTAAACAACTCATTGACCAACGTCGGTTCAATTATTTGAATTCCATTTAGTTTTTTTTCTTTCTGTGGGCTCAATGTGAACATTGCACAGTTCTCTAGAGATAAATCGCATCGAGCCCGAACTGTGCGATGTAATTGTCCTTTCCAACAGGCCAATATTCTACATAGTTTAGCACAGAAAATGTGGTAATTAACTACAATGACCGTAGTCCATTGCGTGCCTACTTGTCTGGTCTGTGTGTTTCTTTTACGCCTGCTACATAAGAGAGACAGAAGAATGTAGAGGGATAGAGAGAAGTTGCTTCACAAGGTATCTCAACCTGAAAATACATTATCTAAGTGATTGATAGTTGGTATTCAGCAGTCATAAAACTATGCCTAGAGAGGAACCAGGCTATGAGGGGTGGCCAGTCCTCTTCTGGCTGTGCCGGGTGGAGTTTATAACAGAACATGGCCAAGATGTTCAAATGCTCATAAATGACCAGCATGGTCAAATAATAGGTCTGGGACAGGTAGCACGTCCGGTGAACAGGTCAGGATTCCATAGCCGCAGGCAGAACAGTTTTGGCAGTGAGATTCTCTGTGTGTTTTATTCGCATGTCTATTTCCATCATTTAGTCCATTCTTCTCTTGTCTCTCTCCCTCCTACCCGCCATAACTACATATGGGGACACTGAGGTGCAGACCTCTGTATTTTTGGGGGAAATTGTTTATATTGTTATTTTCATTAAATTTGGAAACTCAGTTGGGATCTCAACTTTCTACTATTCTAACTTAGAGTTGGCCGGTCCGGTGGCCGGACCTCACTAAAACTCTCGACCTGGTTACGGAGCTGCTCCATCTCTTCCTGTCATTTTCCACCGGCCCTCTCTTTCTGCCAGTCCTCCCAGACGTGGCAAATTAAAAACGTGTCCCATTCAGACGCTGATTATACAGCTACACCGCAGGGAACACTGTGACTAAAGGTAGGATAGAGAAAGGAGGGAGGAGAGACAGATGGGGGGGTGTAGAGAGGAGAGTGAGGTAAGGATGGATTTATTAAAAGGGGTGGAATGGCTGGAACATAAGGGAATGTATGTGAAAAAAGTAGGAAGTGAGTGAAGAGGAGTTGGATAGATGGGGAGAAAACAAGTCAGGTGGGGTAGAGTGGGAGATAGTGAAGGAGAGAGATGGTGAAGTCTGTGAGGAGTAAGGGTGGAATTGATATGAGTTAAGACAAGTGCCAATACACGTTATACTTAAATTAACAGGAATTGATCCAGAACAATCGCCTTGGGAGAATCTCCCCGAGACATACAGGGCCTTCAGAAAGTATTCGTACCCCTCGACTTATTCCACATTTTGTTGTTTCAGCCTGAATTCAAAATCGATTCAATATATATGTATTTCTCCGACGCTACATCGCTTTGTGCACAGTGTTTTGTCATGCTGAAACAGGAAAGGGCCTTCCCCAAACTGTTGCCAAAAGTTGGAAGCACGGAATTGTCTAGAACGTCATTGTATTCTGTAGCGTTAAGATTTCCCTTCACTGGAACTAAAGGGCCTCGAACCATGAAAAACAGCCCCATATCATCATTCATTGTCAATCAAACTTTACAGTTGGCACTATGCATTGGGGCAGGTAGCGTTCTCCTGGCATCCGCCAAACCAAAATTCGTCTGTCGGGCAACCAGACGGTGAAGCACGATTCGTCACTCCAGAGAACGTGTTTGCTTGGCATTGCGCATGGTGATCTTAGGCTTGTGTGTGGCTCCTCGGCCATGGAAACCTATTTCATGAAGCTCCCGACGAACAGTTATTGTGCTGACGTTGCTTCCAGAGATAGTTTGGGATTTTGTAGTGAGTGTAGAAGCTGAGGACAGAGAATTTTGACGCGCTTCAGCACTTGGCAGTCCTGTTCTGAGATCTTGTGTGGCCTACCACTTTGCAGCTGAGCCGTTGTTGCTCGTAGGTGTTTCTCCTTCACAATAACAGCACTTATAGTCGACCTGGACAGCTGTAGTAGGGCAGAAATTGGACAAACTGACTTGTTGGAATGGTGGAATCCTATAACGGTGCCACGTTGAAAGTCACTGAGCTATTCAGTAAGGCCATTCTACTGCCAATGTTTGTCTATGGAGAATCTATTACTGTGTGCTAGATTTTATACACCTGTCAGCAACGGGTGTGGCTGAAGTAGCTGAATCCACTCATTTGAAGGGGTGACCGCAGACCCCGCAGCAATGTTCCAAGATCTAGTGGAAAGCCTTCCCAGAAGAGTGGAGGCTGTTATATCAGCAAAAGGGGAACCAACTCCATATTAATGCCCTTGATTTTGGAATGAGATGTTCAATGAGCCGTTGTCCACATACTTTTGGTCATGTAGAGTGCAGCGTTTGTACATTATTAGGGCTTCAAGTAGCGATTGTGGTGAAACCCGGTTGTGTTTCTTCTGGTTCACTATTAGGATTCTTATTATACCGGTTCTTCTAGCTAGGAAGATTAACATGCCATACCATCCCGTGAGATGGTATGACCGAGGAGGGTGCAACTTCACATGATGTTAACGGCTCATCGCCCACACCTTATGCAATGCCATGCCATTTGGCCACAAAGTGGCTCTATAACAGGTGATTGACATAGCAAACTTTGAACGGTCATGCCCCTCACCCCATCTGACATAGAGTCCTGAAATTCGTAGTGTAGGACCCTCCTCTCACAAGGAACGAATTTGCCTCAAGGACCCATAAGGTCCGCCACGATGGATTTTCGGCCATTTTAGAATTTTGTGAAAAATCTTTAAATGACATTTCTTCCGGAACGACTGGGCCGGTCTGGATGAACCTTGATATATGGAATCTATGGACCAAGGTCTCTAAACGCAATACTTTCCAGACTAATACAGGACGTCAAACAACATACCAACTTACCAGTAAACATTCATGTGGTCGTGGTCTGGTTCATTAATGCATATAAATCAGACAGAGATATTTGCGTTGTAACCAAACTTGGTACACATGTTCCAAACACTTGCTCAACATATGTGAGCATATTCAGATGGACCACACGGCGGTGCCATAACAGGCACATATTTATCTCTCTTGATCTGTTTGACTCAGAGTGATGACATTTGGCACAAATGATAAGGGATATCAGTCATAAGGTTCGCCATGATGGGTACTCTGCCATTAAGAATGTTTTGTGACAAACACTTAACCTACATCTCATCCGGAACTGGGCTGATCTAAATTAACCTTGATAAATGGCATCTACGGACTAAGGCCTCTCTCAATGCAAGATTTCCCAGAGTAGTATGTCAAACAACATGGCCGCTACTGACAATAAACATTCACGTGGGTGTGGTCTGGCACATGAATGCATATAAATCAGACACGGATATTCGTACAGTAAATAAACTTGACACGCATGTTCCAAACACTGTCAAGACTCAACATATGCAGGCACATTCAGATCAACCACATTGTAGTGCTATAACAGTCACATGTTTTATATATTTTGATCTAATAATGATAAGGGATATGAGTGTAGCTAATCTGTAAAGTATGGTTCAGTTTGGCCACATGGGGGATGCTGTAGGACAAAATCTTTCATGCAAGATCATTGGATTATTGCGGCCATATTGTTTGAGAACGACTTGAAGATGTACATCCATAGAAGCTATACACCAAAGTTTGTGCCGATCGGACTAGCGGTTCTGGAGAAGACAACATCATTACAAATCGTCCAAAATGTGCATATTGCATGATCTGTTACATTTTATCTTGCGATATTTGGCAAGTGTGGTAAAGAGTACAGTATCTCATGGCAGGATGTTGTGTCCTATTTGTCCTGATGGTGGAACAGTGGCCCCACAGCTTGAACCCCAGAATTGCTGCCAGCAGATATATTATTTTATTTTTTATTAGTCAACCTTGGTCAAGTTGGTGGTGATCATTGCTAGATAGCCATTTTGCTAGACAGATTGGCAGTTCTAGTGCTAAGAGCTTTGCACACCTCGATTGTACAATATTTACACATGATTCTTTTTAAAAATTCTTCAAGCTCATTGAACATTGCTAGACAGCCATTTTCAAGTCTTTACATAGTTTTTACATAAAATCGGCTTGAAGATCTGTAACTAGGCCACTCAGAAAAATTCTATGTTGTATATTTGGCCTTGTGTTTTAGGTTGTTGTCTTGCTGAAAAATTCATGTCTCCTAGCGCCTGTTGGAAAGCAGACTGGAACAGGTTTTCCTCTAGGATTTTCCCTGTGCTTAGCTCTATTCCATTTATTTTTATCCCCAAAAACTCCCATGCCGATGATAAACATACCCATAACATGGTGCAGCCACCACCATGCTTGAAAATATGAGTAGTACGAGTGATGTGTTGGATATTCCCCAAACATAACTTTATATCCTGAATATAAAGCGTTAATTTCTTTGCCACATTTTCTGCAGTAATTGCAAACAGGATGCATGTTTTGGAATATTTTTATTCTGTACAGGCTTCCTTCTTTTCACTTGCTAATTTAGGTTAGTATTGTGGAGTAACTACATTTAAAAAAAAAAAAACAATTTAACCAGGCAAGTCAGTTAAGAACAACTTATTTACAATGATGGCCTGGGAACAGTGGGTTAACTGCCTGTTCAGGGGCAGAACGACAGATTTGTACCTTGTCAGCTCAGGGGTTTGAACTTGCAACCTTCCGGTTACTAGTCCAACGCTGTAACCACTAGGCTACTCTGCCACATTGTTCTTGATCCATCCTCAGTTTTTTCAGCCATTAAACTCTTAACTGTTTTAAAGTCACCTTTGGCCTCATGATGAAATCCCTGAGCGGTTTCCTTCCTCTATGGCAACTGGGTTAGGAAGGACGCCTCTATCTTTGTAGTGACTGGGTGTATTGATACACCATCCAATTAAGTGATAATGCCAGAGAAGCCAGTGTTAGGAGGATATATTGGCATGGGTGTTGTTATGCCCGAGACGAAGTCAAGCCTTGCCAATATATCCTCCAAACACTGGCTTCGGGGGCAATATCACTTTTATACAACGGGTTACTAACATATTAAAATAATGATTGACATATTTTCATAAAAAACATGATTTTGATGCATTTATTCATACTATTTCATCCTTCCACAAGATATTGTCCTGACACAAATCTAGGGTTGCTACCTAAGCCGGCGGGTCGTTCGTTCTATTGGATCAGTTGCCAGAGACGTGACCCAGTCGTTCAGTCTTTCGGTTCTGTATCTATGGACATTCGTTTTAAGTGCCACACTGGCTGGCAATGTTCTTATCCTTTGTTTTTAGCTAGCCAACTACTGCTAACTTACAGTCACGTCAAACCGTGCAGACAAAACAACAACAGTAGCTGCGTTTGTTTAAGCTGTTTTCTAGTGATATTTATTTGCATACTTCCATAACAATGAGCTGCGATTTTTTTTTATTTTATCTGGCATAGAAAATGTGCTCTCTCGTCAGGACACTGTAGTTCAGAGCCAACAACACAGCTAACACAATCACTTCAAACTGAAGCTGGAAAGACTGCAAACTAACTGCATTTCATTTAGTTTGACCTGTTTTCCTTTGACATGTCTTTGTATATATCCATAAAAAGGATGCAAGCTGATTCATGATTTTGACTGGCTGAGAAACGCTGCCTGCCTGTCTGTCTCATCCTGACTCCCGACCCCTAAACATTCATTACTATGGGACAGCTGGAGATCGAATTTGAATATTGAAACAGTGTTGCAAATGTCAGCAAGACAGACAGCAAGGTTTATACAAATCTCCGCTGTTGAAAACTAAATGTTAGCCTAAAAGAAATGAGAATTTCTTGATGATTTTTATAGTGGAGATCAAGTTTATAACTTCCCTGTCAGGGTTGATGAGACAGTGGATTGCGTAGTCAGGTGGTACAGAGTTAATAGCCATTTTAACGTCATAGATTTAGCTGGTGGTAACTTGTGGAATAGACACCGGCTGTAATGCGCGTTTAACCAATCAGCATTCAGGATTAGACCCACTCATTGTATAAACTTAATTAATAACTTCACCATGCTGAAATGGATATTCAATGTCTGCTTTTTTATTTTTACCCATCTACCAATAGCTGCTCATCTTTGAGGCATTGGAAAATCTCCCTGGTCTTTGTGGTTGAATCTGTGTTTGAAATTCACTACTCGACTAAGAGACCTTATACATAATTGTATGTGTGGGGTACAGAGATGAGGAGGTCATTAAAAAATCATGTTAAACACTATTTTTGCATACAGAGTCCATGCAACTTATTATGTGACTTGTTAAGCAAATGTTTACTCCTGAATTTATTTAGGCTTGTCAAAACAAAGGGGTTGAATACTTATTGACTCAAGACATTTCAGCTTTTCATTTTTAATTAATTTGTAAAAACATAATTCCACTTTGATATTAGGGGGTATTGTGTGTTGGCCAGTGACACAACATCTCAATTGAATTCATTTTAAATTAGGTGTGAATACTTTCTGAAGGCACTATACATTACCCTTATCCTAGAACACACACACATCCTTTATCCTTATCCCAGCATCTCCCATTATCAACTACACACTGGGCTAATGAAAGATCGAATCTGTTATTACTCTCTGTTAGGAGGGGAAGTGGAAGGAGCGCTGGTCGCTAATGCTGTTACAACACGAAAACACATCAGGTAGATGGTGTTGGGTAACATTGGCTGGGTCTCTGCACACACACCAACACACACGCGGTACAAGATAAATGGCTTTATTAGATGTGATGGGATTTTAGCTTATGCTGGGTTTTTTTGGATGCTCCAGTGTGTACAATCGGATTGGGAGTTGTTAAAGGGTTTGGGGCTGTTCGATCAGCCTTAATTGGTCCTCTCTCTCTACCTCTCTTACCTCCCTCTCTCTCTCTACTGTGGTAGATGATGGTAAACACCGGTGTGAGTGGGCGTCTCCCCTAAACTGCTCGCGGTGACTTGTACTACAACGATTCCCTCTCAAACACACATTAAAAATTAATCCCCCTTCCAGATTCTCAATAATTAATTAATCGTCTGCTAATTGGCGCGGGATAAAAGGCTGGTTAACTAGGCTAAGCGTTGCAAGTATATAAAAAAACGGAACACAGCAGGGTCTCCGAAAATGTTTGAAATCTATTTGGGAGGGGGAGGGAGAGGAGGAATGAATAAGAGGAGGAGAAAAAAGTTACTATAGGTCTTATGAAAACAGTTATTTGTTAGCGCTTATTTAAAATTGGTAGAATCAAACCTAGTTCCAACCATAAATCCACCCTTAGGTTTCCCTGTACTGTACATGAATGCTGTATTATCCATTGAGGGTAATTTCTGTTGTGTGGATAAGAGTGTATATGAAAAGCAGTAAGCTTAGTTAGACAGATCCTTAGGCAAAATGATTAGAGAATATCTACTGTAAGTTTCGGGTTATAAAAAAAAGACAAGAGTAGGGGTTTTGGAGTGCACTGCACGGGGGAGGGAGATGGGACGAGAGGGGGAGGACTCGATGTGAGAGAGGGAGAAAATGAAGAAAAGTGAGGAGAGAAAGAAAGCGGGCAGAATAGGGGAGAGCGAGAGAGTGTATGGGGATCTGCTAGTCTCCAAGCGGTATGTTAAAATAGCTCTAGCAGCAGGCCCTTTTCATTTTGCTCCTCTAACTGCTGTGCGGTTTTTAAAAAAGCCAAGTTCTGTGTGAGAGAGAGAGTTTACGAGCTGAGAGCAACAGGAGCTGTGAAAAGAGCTTTCAGCTGATGTGGCAAAAAAAAGAACAGGCTGGCCACTGCACCACACAGCCGGCTCACTGAGAGGGAAACCAGTAAGGCGGCAGCCAGTCAGAGAGGGCAGGGATGGCGGACAGACAGGGCAGGCAGGGAGTAGGCTTGGGAAGTATCCAGATTGTCATCCCTTCATTCCGACCTTGTGTAATACCGGGATATTTGGTCATATCGGACCTGAACACAAGGGGCGCTGTTTACAAACCCCACTGATACTGTAATGCAAAGGTTAGCAATACTAACATGTAAATGTAAAATCCCATAGGGCATTGCAAACATTTTGCACAGTTTCTGACCAAACTATACAACTATTCAAGTAACAAAAACATGCTACTCACAGTTTGCCAGAGATTTGTATTGGGTATTATTTAATGAAGCTGGCAGTTGAGGACTTGTGAGGCGTCTGTTTCTCGAACTAGACACTCTAATGTACTTGTCCTCTTGCTCAGTTGTGCACCGGAGACTCCCGCTCCTCTTTCTATTCTGGTTAGGGCCAGTTTGTGCTGTTCTGTGAAGGGAGTAGTACACAGCTTTGTATGAGATCTTCAATTTCTTGGCAATTTCTCGCAACAAAAATAGACTGACAAGTTTCAGAAGAAAGTTCTTTGTTTCTGGCCATTTTGAGCCTGTAATCGAACCCACGAATGCTGATGCTCCAGGTACTCAACCAGTCTAAAGAAGGCCAGTTGTATTGCTTCTTTAATCAGGACAACAGTTTTCAGCTGTGCTAACATAATTGCAAAAGGGTTTTCTAATGATCAATTAGCCTTATAAAATGATAAACTTGGATTAGCTAACACAACGTGCCATTGGAACACAGGAGTGATGGTTGCTGATAATGGGCCTCTGTACGCCTATGTAGATTTTCCATTTTAAAAAATCTGCTGTTTCCAGCTACAGTAGTAATTTACAACATTAGCAATGTCTACACTGTATTTCAGTACAATACACTATTTCAGTGTAGACATGTGTCAATACACTGTATTGATGTTATTTTAATGGACAGAAAATGTGCTTTTCTTTCAAAAACAAGGACATTTCTAAGTGACCCAAAACTTTTGAACGGTAGTGTATTTGTGTGTAGAGTGAGTGTTGGACTAGTAACCGGAAGGTTGCAAGTTCAAATCCCCGAGCTGACAAGGTATAAATCTGTCGTTCTGCCCCTGAACAGGCAGTTAACCCACTGTTCCTAGGCCGTCATTGAAAATAAGAATTTGTTCTTAACTGACTTGCCTAGTTAAATAAAGGTAAAAAAATAAATAATACCTTGGTGGCAGGTAGCCTAGTGGTTAAGAGTGTTTGGCCAGTAATTGAAAGGTTGATGGTTTGAATCCCTGAGCCGAATAGGTGAAAAATCTGTCAGTGTGCCCTTGAGCAAGACACTCAACCCTAATTGCTCCTTTAAGACAATCAGGATAACAGCGTCTGCTAAATGACTCATGTAAATCTGGTCTCACTCCCATCATTGCCCATATAAAACTCTTTTTCAACTAAATAATAATTGTCACACCCTATAGGGTCCTGATTTATACCTGGTTAGGTTACCAGATTAGGAAAAGCTCCGGGCCCCAGGGAAAACAATTTGCCCCACTACGCTGGGACCTGGGGTGTCACCTCTGCATCAGGGCATCATCGGTCCCAAAAATCCTGACATTCGGTTTCAAAGACTATGTGGTAGTGGGGGAAAACAGGGATTCAGTTTGTAAAACTTATGGCTCCAAAATCACTGATGCATTGCAATGAAATTGGCATAAAACACTTAACCATTGACTTGAGAACTCAAAACCCCAAATGAGGGACTTGACTTGACCTGAGCTGTGGAACTTAGGACTTTACTTGAGACTTGCCCATTCTTACTTGGGACTAGTCTCGAGACTCGAAGGTTAAGACTTGAGACTTGCCCATTCTTACTTGGGACTAGTCTCGAGACTCGAAGGCTAAGACTTGAGACTTGCCCATTCTTACTTGGGACTAGTCTCGAGACTCGAAGGCTAAGACTTGAGACTTGTTTAGAACTTGCAAAATTGTGACTTGGTCCAATCTCTGCAGTTTGCCACATACACAAAACAGATATTAGTATCTTGTAGTTGTGTGCTTGTAAATAAACACCACGTTACTGGGGACTACCGTAAGCTTTATAATAACGTGACAGGTGAAATGAAGAACGCAATGTTCTTTATCTCCTAACGTATTGCACAAGTTGACTGTGGGTGTTTACTTCAAGTAGCTACAAATATTCAAATGTATTAACAAACAAAGAAATGGTTTCAACGCTATTGACGGTACTGGAAAAACCATCCCGTGGCTTTTTCCAAATACCCCGGTATACAGTATATACGGTATACTGCCCAAGCCTAGCAGTGAGGGCAGTGGTGGGAGTTGTTTTCTGTCTCTGTTCCCAGGGGTATGAGGTCAAGCATACGGTCACACACGGATGCACAGACACTCACCTATGCATGCATAGACAGACACACACGGACATGATCTCTCTTGCGCACACACACACACACACACACACACGCACACGCACACGCACACACACACACACACACTGTAAATTACACAGAATCTTCAGAAGAGGTGACCTGCCCTACCTACCACTATGCTGCATGTGTGGGCTTCATATAATATCGTCACTGTGCTGTGTGTAAAGTCCAACACACTCCATCCTCAGACAGCATGTCAGAAGCCCAGACACACAGAAACCACATGAGGTTTGAGGAATGAAAGGAAGTCGGATCTTGTTCGAGTCCTTTAGGCCCACCAGTTGTATATGTTTCAGTCCCGGGGTATTTAAACTGAGCAAATGTCACAATATGAGAAGAGCCTCACCTGTAACACCAGATGTTAGGAACAGGCTGTCAGAGTGGCCTCTCTAAAGCTATAGGGCCCACGAACAGCCCACTGAGATTTGTGGTCCTCATCCTCCGGATCCACTGGTTAAACAGAGCTAATCAGCATTGGCCTGGGGAGGGAGGGAGGGTGAGGAGAGGGGAGAGAGGGGTGGCGCCCCCAAATCCCCCAGGTCTCCTCTGATCTAGGATCAGCTCTCAGCACATGGCCCCTCCGGTCGACACCCCCCAGTTGTCTCTTAAGCTAATGAAATGTCTCCCCGCGGCTGGGATCGACCACACAGGACAATCCTCCTACCTCCCCCCCTTACCTCCATGTGTTTGATGTCATTCCAGTTGCTCCGTTCCAGCCATTATTGTGAGCCGTCCTCCCCTCAGCAGCCTCCACTGCCTTGTGGGAATCCTGAAGTCCTCACAAGGATAGTAAAGCGAGGAAAATTCAGACGAGTGGGGGTGACAAGGCTTTTTTAGCTTCAGGGGTTAGGTTTAGGGTTAGAATTAGAATTGGAATTAGGTTTAAGAGGTAGTGTTTGGGGTTCAGGATTAGGTTAGGGAAAATAGGATTTTGAATGGGAATCAATTGTTTCATCCCCACAAGGATAGTAAAACAAACAGGTGTGTGTCTCAGAGAGAGGGATGGGAATGTTTATCCTGACCGAGCCAGCAGAATCGTGTCACAGAAACACAGTAAATGTCATAGTCCTGGTTGACTCTTTGAGGGAGGGAGGGAGGGAGGGAGGGGGAGAGAGAGAGATGCGCTGACTGGAGGTCTGACGCTGACAGAGAGTGGGGGAAGGAGAGCGAGGGCGGGAGGAAGGAAGGAAGAGAGAGAAAGAAAGGGAGGGAGGAAGAGAGGAAGAACAAGCAAAAGGGAGGGAGGAACAAAGACCGGCGAGGGAGGCACTTGGGGGTGAATGAGAGGAGGGAGGGATGAGAGAAAGTAGGAGCAGAGGAGAGAGAGAGAGTAGAGTCGTGACAGGGCTGTGGTCTGATGTGACGTGACCCAGATAGTGAGTGATGGCCAGTAGATCATCACCCTGAGAGCTTCTTCCTGTGAGCCATTAACACTGCTGCAGACACATTCCTCAGCAGCAGAAATGGTCTGTGCTAACCCCCTGTCTTTTATTACCCTCTTAATAACCCCAATCAACCCTGATACTACCCAGACTCCTATAATTAGGCTCCCCTCCTAGCATTCCTCTTTTACTCCCACCCATGACACCGATAGAGGAGTTGGCTATGACACGTAGAGTATAGGAAGATGCTATGATACTACATTGCCACATTACTCCAACCTTCTTCTTCCCACTTCTTATTTCATTTCACCTTTTTATCCCACTCTTCTTCTTTATTTTTTTTTAACGCAGTAATATTACTATGACATTACTTTTCATCCTTCAAACGACCACTTAACCACTTCTTCATAACCTTCACGTGACTTATTCTCTGATACTTCATGCATACTTAATACTACTTCATTGTACTCGGTGTGTATGTTGCTAGAGCCAACTGGCAGGCGTAGGAACAGCCTGTATGGATTCAGTTCCTGTCCGTCCATCTGGCCGGTTCGTTATCCCACCTTTTTAAAGCAGGCTGAAGGGAAACCATGAGCTTGTCTAGTTTATAGCCTATTTCTCAAAGCTCAGACTACACAAGCTCCACTCAGCTCTCGTTTAGGGTTGTGTTCATTAGACATCAATTGGACTGAAACAGGGAGGGACTACCTGTCCAATAAGTAACTCTTGTTTTTGTTTCCCATTGCAAATGTTTTGATTCGGTGTGCACTAATGAATACGACCCAGGATACAAGTTGTTGTAGGGAACGAGGCTAAAAGAAGAAACCCATGCAAGTGCTGCTGTTGTTAGCTGAGACCTGTTAGTCGGCTAAGAAGATAATGGATAGTTGCAGCCCTAGAGAGGTTAGGAGTGAAAGGGGGATGGAATGACCAAAGGACAGTGGTCCTGTGTGGCTCAGTTGGTAGGTCATGGCACTTGCAATGGCAGGGTTGTGGGTTCAATTCCCTCTTGGTACCAGTGCAGGGGAAAGTTTAAAAAAATGACGTACTCACTACTGTAAGTCGCTCTGGAGCTTCTGCTAAATGACAGAATTGTAAATGGTTCTCGACTCCGCATCGTACCTCCAGTAACCAGGATGTAAGGTTCCTGTGTACCACGTCCGAATGGGAGAGAAACACAGACAGTGAACACGTTTTTTGTTGTCCACAACAACTCCATAACAAGATCTGTCTTGTATAAAGGTCACGCCAACAACAGGATTAAATCTGATACTCTGGCTGCGTGCGTACAGACACGCACACACACACATGCAGACACACTCTGATGCACGCACGCACGCACTCACACACACATCCACATCTTAGTATTCATGCCTTGAGGTATGGAACGTGCAGGTTTCATTTTTTTTTGCCATTTTCCCCAATCATTCTCTTTGTCCGCCTGTCTTGTGGTAAGTACTAACGTGCAGACACACACACACACATTTTCTTATTGCTCCCAGTGCTGGCCCGAAGACCAACTGGAGGAGTTACATTTCCTTCGAGGCGCACTCCCTCTCCTTCAGTAGCATATCGCTCATTACTTTTTCTACCTCTCCCTCTCTCCTTTCTTCCCCCTCTCCTCCCCATGAACAAAAGAGCTCCCCTCCCAGTGCCTTACTGAAAGGCCTCAAACACACGCTTGCTTACATACTTTGTCTCACTAACACACACATTCTTACCCCCCCCCACCCCTCTGCAAAATGAGTCCACCTTTCCTTACTAATCCCCCCCCTCTCCTTCTTTCTTTCTTTCTTTCTCTTCCTCCACCACACCGGGCCAGTGTCAATGTCCTTCTTTTTCTCTTCCTTCCTTCACTCCACCACACCGGGGGCCAGTGTCAATGTCCTTCTTTCTCTCTCTTCCCTTCCTCCACCACACCGGGCCAGTGTCAATGTCCTTCTCTCTCTCTCTTCCCTTCCTCCACCACACCGGGCCAGTGTCAATGTCCTTCTCTCTCTCTCTTCCCTTCCTCCACCACACCGGGCCAGTGTCAATGTCCTTCTTTCTCTCTCTTCCCTTCCTCCACCACACCGGGCCAGTGTCAATGTCCTTCTCTCTCTCTCTTCCTTTCCTCCACCACACCGGGCCAGTGTCAATGTCCTTCTTTCTCTCTCTTCCCTTCCTCCACCACACCGGGCCAGTGTCAATGTCCTTCTTTCTCTCTCTTCCCTTCCTCCACCACACCGGGCCAGTGTCAATGTCCTTCTTTCTCTCTCTTCCCTTCCTCCACCACACCGGGCCAGTGTCAATGTCCTTCTTTCTCTCTCTTCCCTTCCTCCACCACACCGGGCCAGTGTCAATGTCCTTCTTTCTCTCTCTTCCCTTCCTCCACCACACCGGGCCAGTGTCAATGTCCTTCTTTCTCTCTCTTCCCTTCCTCCACCACACCGGGCCAGTGTCAATGTCCTTCTTTCTCTCTCTTCCCTTCCTCCACCACACCGGGCCAGTGTCAATGTCCTTCTTTCTCTCTCTTCCCTTCCTCCACCACACCAGGCCAGTGTCAATGTCCTTCTTTCTCTCTCTTCCCTTCCTCCACCACACCAGGCCAGTGTCAATGTCCTTCTTTCCATATCCTCCCCTCTATCATGTTATGCCGAGTTGGAATCCGGCACAGTTTATACATTTAAAATTGCTCCGTCCTTTTTGCTTGTCTCGCTTTGTCTTCTCTCTCTTTCCCTCTTGCGTTTGTTGGCGCTTTAACACTAGAACCGCCAACGGCCACTGACGTTTGATTTTTGTCAATTTAAACAAATCTGCTTCCCAAAAAATGCTACACCCTGCTCCTTCCATGACTTTTCCTAAATGTTTGTATTTTACACTGCTCGTTTGTCAGAAGCAATCACAAACAGAAGAGTATTCCCAATTTAACCCGCCAAGACAATGCGCCAAGACAATGTGCTGCAGGACGTTGGTACCCAGCCAGGCGCTAATGCCTCTCGCTCCTCACTGAATGAATGACAAGTTAATGAATGGGTGATAATTGTGCACCTTACTTCACAATTGAATTTAAATTAGGCCTAACGGAATGGTAAGGAGGGTGAAGAGGTTGATTTAATTTAGAAAGACAACAGTGTGATGATGAGTTTGTGTTATGGCTATTTTCAGTAGCAAATATTTGACCGCGCGCCTTGGGGGTTGATACCATTCTCTCTTACATTTTACTTGGTAGAAATTAGCTGTTATGGGACTGTTTTGTTTACTTTAACTCTATTACTAAATCAAATGTGTTGTAAGGGAAAGGAAAACATGTTACATGTTGCAGTAGTCCTTTAGAATAATGCAAAATATATATTTGTCTATATCCAACTCAATGAGCGATGCCAGTAAGCCTGCACAGCCGGCCCGTTGAAACTACTACGAATTTCACACACAATAAGAGTTAGCCTATAGACAAGGGTATGCGACACCTGTGGCAGGTGCACACGAAACAAGGCCCATGAAAACTATGTGCAGTGCAACCGATTTGTTTGTGGGGCTTACTCACACAAAGCCCCCGAAGCTGTGTGCCACAAGCAAAGAGAAGACGATATTGATAAATGCGTAAAGACACGCGTATAAGGCCACAATACAGTGTCCGATACAATCAACAAATTGCTGTTTTTCTATCTTGTCATGAATATATTTCCAGAAATATTTATTTATGCGATTCCTCCTTTACAATTGTTCATGCGCTGGTGCTTTTGTTAAGGAATATAGAAAATAATTCCACATGTGTACCTGGCTGGTTATATTATCTTTTTAGTTTGTACTTTGTCAAAAGAAGCTGTAACTGGACTTTATTAATTACTATACCTATTATTAATCGGATCAACAAATCAAGTTGATCAAATGGATTTGACTGTCGTGTTTTTACTGTAAGGGAAACGAAAGGCTATTTTAGGCTATTAGGCTTACGTTTATTCTAGGACTTGAAATATTTCCACAAATATTACCTTAATGCAATGAATCCTTTATAGTAGTTTATGCACTATTTATCAATCGTTGGTGCTTATGTTTGCCGCACAATGCGGGTTGATATGCATCCGATGCGCTTGCTAAAGGGGATGCCCGGCAACGCTGTCTGGCGGGTACTTATAGGCCGAAAGGCCAGGCACTTCTAGTGTTAACTGGTTTTGTGCCAATCTCTCTCTTTTCCCCCACCCTCTGGTAAACAATTCAAATGTCAAACGGCAGGATGAATAGTCATGATTGCCTATCAAAATGGTGTCAAAAGCAATTTAGGACTTCCTGTGAATGAGAGAGACCATAACCTGTCCTTCCTCTCGGGCTATGGGAAGCCACACACACACACACACACACACACACACACACCACACTCATACCGTCTTTACCCCCCTTCTCCTCTCTTTCCTCCCCTTCTCTGCTCATTCTCTCTCTCTCTCTCTCTCTCTATACCCCACCTCACACTGTCTTTTGCTCCCTCTCTACCCCTCCCTCCCTCCTCTCCCTCCACTGGAGCCCAGCTGTAGTGCAGGGGCGCGTGGGAGAGAAGAAAAAAAACAGATGGAGTGGTTTCTTTTTTTTCTCTTTCGTTCGTTCCCTTCTTCTCCGCAAAGAAAAGAGGGCCAGAAGAATGCTCGTCGGAGGGGCGAAGGAGGACAAAAGACCCCCCCCTCCTGTACTTCTTCAACCGTGCAGCCCCCCACCCTCCCCATCTCCATCTCTGGAGCTTTTTGAGAACGTTCACTTGATGGATGTGTGGGCTACTGTGCGTGTGGGATTGTGTGTGTGTGTGTGTGTGTGATGCATGTATATGGATCTTACAGTTATTGATTGTACACTGAAACCCCTCTAGATGTGTGGTCTGTAATGTCGGTGCTGGTTTGTGCGTCCGTGCGTGTACACAGCCCAACAGTGCACATGCGTTCAGAGATCTAGAGTTGTGTGCTTATCTTGACTCTCCTACTCTGTGACTCAGAATTCCAAATGTAATCTAATTTGATCTGAACTAGATGTAACTCCCTGATAAAGGCACTGACAACTGCAGTACTGTAAATATGTGCAGTAATTCAATTGGATTCCAACTTTATCTCGTTGATACAAATCTTTCGTTTATATTCACATGAAATCCCTCACAATTCAATCACTGGTCATTCATGGGACAGAGTCCACTGCATTTACAGTTGACACTGCAGGGTCACGGTACTGACAAAGCAGGGTCACGGTACTGACAAAGCAGGGTACAAACAATTGTTTCTTTTTTTATTTTTCACAGTCTGAGTGCTGTGTTCTTTCTTTAGTTAAAATCTCTCCCATCAGAAGGGGAAAATGGGGATCCTAATGAAATACTACTGTCATGCGTCCTTGCCTCCCTGCTTTCTGCCCAGATTTACCCATGGCGTATTCAGCATTATTAGCAAAACAAGAAAAACAAGACAAAGAACATTTTCTCAGGAGTGTGGAAGAGCGTTTAGAAAGCAGAAAATAGCCTGTACCACTTGACCTAGTCTGACCTCCTCTCTTTCCTTTTTTTCTCTTCAACTTCTAAGTTTCTCTCTCGCTCTCCTCGCTCTCCTCACTCTCCTCGCTCTCCTCACTCTCCTCCCTCTCCTCGCTCTCCTCGCTCTCTCCATCTCTCTCCATCTCTCCTCACTCTCTCTCCATCTCTCGTTCCTCTCTTCCCCGTCTTTCCTTTCTTTCCTCTCTTTCTTTCATCTCGCTCTTTCCTCGTTCTCTCTCTCTCTCTTTCCTCTTTCTCTCTCTCTCTCTTTCCTCTTTCTCTATATATCTCTCTCTTTCCTCGTTCTCTCTCTCTCTCTTTCCTCTTTCTCTATATATCTCTCTCTTTCCTCGTTCTCTATATATCTCTCTCTTTCCTCGTTCTCTCTCTCTCTCTTTCCTCTTTCTCTATATATCTCTCTCTTTCCTCGTTCTCTCTCTCTCTTTCCTCTTTCTCTATATATCTCTCTCTTTCCTCGTTCTCTATATATCTCTCTCTTTCCTCGTTCTCTCTCTCTCTATTTCCTCTTTCTCTATATATCTCTCTCTTTCCTCGTTCTCTATATATCTCTCTCTTTCCTCGTTCTCTCTCTCTCATTTCCTCTTTCTCTATATATCTCTCTCTTTCCTCGTTCTCTCTCTCTCTATTTCCTCTTTCTCTATATATCTCTCTCTTTCCTCGTTCTCTATATATCTCTCTCTTTCCTCGTTCTCTCTCTCTCTCTTTCCTCGTTCTCTATATATCTCTCTCTCCTCGTTCTCTCTCTCTCTATTTCCTCTTTCTCTATATATCTCTCTCTTTCCTCGTTCTCTCTCTCTCTATTTCCTCTTTCTCTATATATCTCTCTCTTTCCTCGTTCTCTCTCTCTCTCTTTCCTCTTTCTCTATATATCTCTCTTTCCTCGTTCTCTATATCTCTCTTTCCTCTTTCTCTATATATCTCTCTTTCCTCTTCTCTATATATCTCTCTCTTTCCTCGTTCTCTCTCTCTCTCCTCTTTCTCTATATATCTCTCTCTTTCCTCGTTCTCTATATATCTCTCTCTTTCCTCGTTCTCTCTCTCTCTATTTCCTCTTTCTCTATATATCTCTCTCTTTCCTCGTTCTCTCTCTCTCTATTTCCTCTTTCTCTATATATCTCTCTCTTTCCTCGTTCTCTATATATCTCTCTTTCCTCTTTCTCTATATATCTCTCTCTTTCCTCGTTCTCTATATATCTCTCTCTTTCCTCGTTCTCTCTCTCTCTATTTCCTCTTTCTCTATATATCTCTCTCTTTCCTCGTTCTCTATATATCTCTCTCTTTCCTCGTTCTCTCTCTCTCTCTTTCCTCTTTCTCTATATATCTCTCTCTTTCCTCGTTCTCTATATATCTCTCTCTTTCCTCTTTCTCTCTCTCTCTCTTTCCTCTTTCTCTATATATCTCTCTCTTTCCTCGTTCTCTATATATCTCTCTCTTTCCTCGTTCTCTCTCTCTCTATTTCCTCGTTCTCTATATATCTCTCTCTTTCCTCGTTCTCTATATCTCTCTCTTTCCTCTTTCTCTCTCTCTCTATTTCCTCTTTCTCTATATCTCTCTTTCCTCTTTCTCTCTCTCTCTATTTCCTCTTTCTCTATATATCTCGCTCTTTCCTCTTTCTCTCTCTCTCTATTCCCTCTTTCTCTATATATCTCTCTCTTTCCTCGTTCTCTCTCTCTCTATTCCCTCTTTCTCTATATATCTCTCTCTTTCCTCTTTCTCTCTCTCTCTCTATTCCCTCTTTCTCTATATATCTCTCTCTTTCCTCGTTCTCTATATATCTCTCTCTTTCCTCTATTCTCTCTCTCTCTATTCCCTCTTTCTCTATATCTCTCTCTTTCCTCTTTCTCTCTCTCTCTATTCCCTCTTTCTCTATATATCTCTCTCTTTCCTCTTTCTCTATATCTCTCTCTTTCCTCTTTCTCTCTCTCTCTCTCTATTCGCTCTTTCTCTATATATCTCTATTCCCTCTTTCTCTATATATCTCTATTCCCTCTTTCTCTATATCTCTCTCTTTCCTCTTTCTCTCTCTCTCTCTATTCCCTCTTTCTCTATATATCTCTCTCTTTCCTCTTTCTCTATATATCTCTCTCTTTCCTCTTTCTCTCTCTCTCTCTATTCCCTCTTTCTCTATATATCTCGCTCTTTCCTCTTTCTCTCTCTCTCTCTATTCCCTCTTTCTCTATATATCTCTCTCTTTCCTCTTTCTCTCTCTCTCTCTATTCCCTCTTTCTCTCTTTATATCTCTATTCCCTCTTTCTCTCTTTATATCTCTATTCCCTCTTTCTCTATATATATCTCTTTCCTTGTTCTCTCTCTCTCTCTCTCTCTATTCCCTCTTTCTCTCTATCTCTCTATTCCCTCTTTCTCTCTTTATATCTCTATTCCCTCTTTCTCTATATCTCTATTCCCTCTTTCTCTCTCTCTCTCTATTCCCTCTTTCTCTATATATCTCGCTCTTTCCTCTTTCTCTCTATCTCCCTATTCCCTCTTTCTCTCTTTATATCTCTATTCCCTCTTTCTCTATATATCTCTCTCTTTTCTCTCTCCATATCTCTCTTTCCTCTCGTTCCTCTTTCTCTAGTTGTTTGTTTCTCTCTCATCCACACTTTATATCTCCGTCTCTTCTCTCATGTTTCTCTAGCTCTGATTCTTTACCCACTTAACTCTTCTTTCTCCCTCTCTTACTTTCCTACATTCTCTCTCCATCTTCTTTCCATCTTCTCTCCATCTTCTCTCCGTTCTCCATCAAAGTTCAGACTTTTCTTAAATTTGTCCTTTCTTGTCTTTTGCTCCTCTGTCTCCGGAAAGCTCAGTTGTATCTCCCCCCCATACCTCTTCCTTCCTTTTTAGCCCTCTGTAAGTCCTGTTTCCTTTTTCGTGTCTCTAAACCCTGCTCTCTCTATCTCTCGTCCCACCTGTGTGATCTCTGCTTCCTGGAGGAGAGTTATAGTGTGTGTGTGTGTGTGTTTGGCTCATCCTGTCCCCCAGTGAGCGATGCCATGGCTCCAGTGACAGGTGTCAGACATTGTCACACTGAGAGAGAGCAGCCAAGACTTGTCCCTGTAGCATCCAGAGATATACATACATACATACATACATACATACATACATACATACATACATACATACATACATACATACATACATACATACATACATACATACATACATACATACATACATACATACATACATACATACATACATACATACATATGTTTTACTGTCCCTGTGGGGACCTACAATTGATTTCCATTCACACCTGTTTTCCTTAACTCCTAACCCTTAACCTAACCATAATTCTAACCCCTAAACCTAAAATAGCCTTTGTCCTCATGGGGACCTGGGAAATGTTCCTTGTTTTACTATCCTTGTGGAGACTTTTGGGGATTTCCAGTCCCCACGAGGATAGTAACACACACACACACACACACACACACACACACACACACACACACACACACACAGATGAACAAACATACCCACAGCTACATGTTTATTAAAATCCTTTAAAAAGATGTGATAGACAGGACACTGATCGATCATGCCATCCTCTTAATTGGCTCAGTGTGTTAAGCGAATAGACGGACTGTTGTTGGACTGATTCATACAGTGACACCTACAGACATGAGCTTCTAACCCCAGCCCTCCTTTTCCATCCTTCTCAATTAAGAGGACCCTATCTTCATCTACCCTTCTGCCTATCCCTCCTTTCCTCTGACCAGTCATCTCCCTCTTCTGTCAGTGCACTCTGTAACCACGCCCCACCTCTCCTAACTGGTGCCCCACCTCTCCTAACTGGTGCCCCACCTCTCCTAACTGGTGCCCCACCTCTCCTAACTGGTGCCCCACCTCTCCTAACTGGTGCCCCACCTCTCCTAACTGGTGCCCCACCTCTCCTAACTGGTGCCCCACCTCCCTAACTGGTGCCCCACCTCTCCTAACTGGTGCCCCACTTCTCCTAACTGGTGCCCCACCTCTCTAACTGGTGCCCCACCTCTCTAACTGGTGCCCCACCTCTCCTAACTGGTGCCCCACCTCTCCTAACTGGTGCCCCACCTCTCCTAACTGGTGCCCCACCTCTCCTAACTGGTGCCCCACCTCTCCTAACTGGTGCCCCACCTCTCTAACTGGTGCCCCACCTCTCCTAACTGGTGCCCCACCTCTCCTAACTGGTGCCCCACCTCCCTAACTGGTGCCCCACCTCTCCTAACTGGTGCCCCACCTCTCCTAACTGGTGCCCCACTTCTCCTGCTCCTCCCCCTGTCCGTCATTCATGTGGAATGTTCATGTCTGTGTGTGTGCTAGTGCGTGTGTGCACATGCTAAATTACCCAAATGTGAATGTGTGTATGTGCACGTCCGCGTGTGGCCGTGTCTGGGTGGGTCGTTTCTTCTTCTCCCGGTGGCTAACTGGTAATCTGCTCCAATCCCTGGGAGTAGTCTACAGAGTTAATCTCATCTGACTGGCAGTCTGGGAACACCGACCGGAACAATCTGACTGTTAATGGATGGAGAGGGGGGGGGTCGGAGACGGGGGCAGGTGGATGGTGATTGAACGCGCTTGACAAGTATCTTGTCAACGCCCACACTAGGTTTTTACCAAATGAATTATCTTGTATATTGCATATTGGATTTATTCGGATTCTTCTCCCGTCTGCTCCAAGATTGATGTACTGATTAAACACATTCATGGGCAGATGAGGGAGAGCAGGAGTGACTGGAAAGGAGTAGGCGAGAGATGGAGAGAATGGGGGGTTGGAAAGTAGAGAGAGAAAGAGAAAGGTGGAGAGAGTTGGGAGAGAAAGAAGTGGAGAGAGGGGGGAGACAGAGAAAGTGGAGAGAGGGAGAGAAAGTGGAGAGAGGGAGAGAAAGGTAGAGAGAGAGGGGGAGATAGGGAAAGTGGAGAGAGGGAGAGGGAGAGAAAGAGAAAGGTGGAGTGTCTTTTTCTCATTATAGCCTTGCTGTCTGGTTCCAGTAACTGTAATTGTCATTGTCAACTTTCCCCACAGCATTCCCTCCATCCCTCCATCTCATACCTCTATCTATACACAGCTCTCTCATATACTCCCCTTTCTTACAAATATCTCTCACTCCCTCTCTATATCTCTATACACCACTCTATATACACCTCTCTATATACCTCTCTATATACACCTCTCTATACATTTCTCTATACACCTCTCTCTAAACATCTCTCTCTCTATACACCTCTCTCTCTATACACCTCTCTCTCTAAACAACTCTCTCTCTCTATACACCACTCTATATACACCTCTCTCTAAACACCTCTCTCTCTATACACCTCTCTCTCTATACACCTCTCTCTCTAAACACCTCTCTCTATAAACACCTCTCTCTCTAAACACCTCTCTCTCTATACACCTCTCTCTCTATACACCTCTCTCTCTATACACCTCTCTCTCTATACACCTCTCTCTCTAAACACCTCTCTCTCTAAACACCTCTCTCTCTATACACCTCTCTCTAAACACCTCTCTCTAAACACCTCTCTCTCTAAACACCACTCTATACATCTCTCTCTATACATCTCTCTCTATACATCTCTCTCTATACACCTCTCTCTATACACCTCTCTATACACCTCTCTATACACCTCTCTAAACACCTCTCTATACACTTCTCTCTCTATTCACCTCTCTCTCTATACACCTCTCTATATACACCTCTCTCTATGCACATCTCTCTATATATCTCTCTATACACCTCTCTCTATATGCACCTCTCTCTATGCACCTCTCTATATACACCTCTCTCTATATACCTCTCTCTATGCACCTCTCTATACTCTATATACACCTCTCTATATACATCTCTCTATATACCTCTCTATATGCACTTCTCTCTATACACCTCTCTATAAACATCTCTCTCTATTTACCTCTCTATATACACCTCTCTATGTACACCTCTCTATACACCTCACTCTATTCACCTCTCTCTATACGCACCTCTCTATATACATCTCTCTATATGTACCTCCCTATATACACCTCTTTCTATACACCCCTCTCTATACGCAACTCTCTCTATTCACCTCTCTCTATTCACCTCTCTCTATTCACCTCTCTCTGTACACCTCTCTCTGTACACCTCTCTCTGTACACCTCTCTCTATTCACCTCTCTCTATTCACCTCTCTCTACACCTCTCTCTATACACCTCTCTCTATACACCTCTCTCTATACACCTCTCTCTATACACCTCTCTCTATACACCTCTCTCTATTCACCTCTCTCTATTCACCTCTCTCTGTACACCTCTCTCTATACACCTCTCTCTGTACACCTCTCTCTGTACACCTCTCTCTAGTCACCTCTCTCTAGTCACCTCTCTATACACCTCTCTCTATACACCTCTCTCTATACACCTCTCTATCTACACCTACACCTCTCTCTATACACCTCTCTCTATACACCTCTCTCTATTCACCTCTCTCTATTCACCTCTCTCTGTACACCTCTCTCTGTACACCTCTCTCTGTACACCTCTCTCTGTACACCTCTCTCTATTCACCTCTCTCTATTCACCTCTCTCTATTCACCTCTCTCTATACACCTCTCTCTATACACCTCTCTCTATTCATCTCTCTCTGTACACCTCTCTCTATTCATCTCTCTCTGTACACCTCTCTCTATTCACCTCTCTCTATACACCTCTCTATATACACCTCTCTCTATACACCTCTCCCTATACACCTCTCTATATACACCTCTCTCTATACACCTCTCTCTAGTCACCTCTCTCTAGTCACCTCTCTATACACCTCTCTCTATACACCTCTCTCTATACACCTCTCCCTATACACCTCTCTATATACACCTCTCTCTATACACCTCTCTCTATACACCTCTCCCTATACACCTCTCTATATACACCTCTCTATATACACCTCTCTCTATACACCTCTCTCTATACACCTCTCTCTATACACCTCTCCCTATACACACCTCTCCCTATACACCTCTCTCTATACACCTCTCTATATACTATACACACTCTCTATATACACCTCTCTCTATACACCTCTCCCTATACACCTCTCTCTATACACCTCTCCCTATACACCTCTCTATATACACCTCTCTCTATACACCTCTCCCTATACACCTCTCCCTATACACCTCTCTATATACACCTCTCTATATACACCTCTCTATATACACCTCTCTCTATTCACCTCTCTATATACACCTCTCTCTATACACCTCTCTATATACACCTCTCTCTATTCACCTCTCCCTATACACCTCTCTCTATTCACCTCTCTATATACATCTCTCTCTATTCACCTCTCTATATACACCTACTCTCTATACACCTCTCTATATACACCGCTCTCTATTCACCTCTCCCTATACACCTCTCTATACACCTATTCACCTCTCTATATACACCTCTCTCTATACACCTCTCCCTATACACCTCTCTATATACACCTCTCTCTATACACCTCTCTATACACCTCTCTCTATACACCTCTCTATATACACCTCTCTCTATACACCTCTCTATATACACCTCTCTCTATACACCTCTCTATATACACCTCTCTCTATACACCTCTCCCTATACACCTCTCTATATACACCTCTCTTACACATGCTCTTTCTTTTTTCTCACTCCCTCTCCATACACCTCTCCATACACCTCTCCATACACGCTAATCTTTTCTCACTCCCTCTCCCAAGTCCTTCAGGACCATACAAACTGATCCAACTGGGCACAGACTGATTCGACCAGTGTGTGTCCAGTGGGATAGTACTCAGTTTGGTCAACTCAACGCTTCTCTGTAGCTTGGCCCCCAACACTTCTTATCCACCATGAACGAGGGAGCGATAAAGGATGAGGAAAATGGAGGGAGATAGAGGGGATAAGGAGGACTGAAAAGGAATTGGGAGTTTTATCATATACATTTTTTTTTCCAGAAAGAAGGGAAGAATCCCATTCAATCCGCTACACCGCTGTTCCATAGTCCGAGACACAATGTCACAATGGAGAGGGGAGAGAAAGGGAGAGATTATCCATCTTGTGGGAAAACCACGTTGTTAACCCCCCCATCTACCTCTCCATGGGCATTCTTCCTAATCCCTGAACAGTCCTCTAGACCTAGACTATAATCAACCTGCCCAGCTCACACCAACCCATGTCTCGTGTGTGTGTGTGTGTGTGTGTGTGTGTGTGTGTGTGTGTGTGTTTCAGCTGTATGTTTGTTGTTGGCTGAATATCTTCTGGTTCAAAGAGAAGACGGAGAGAGTCCCACAGAGAGGGATTACACACACACACACACACACAGAAATGTGCATACTGAGAAATGACAATGTATTGCCAAACACCATCATGTACTGAGAGGTCTTTGTTCTCAGACGTGGTGTGACTTTGTGTGCGTGCCTGCAGGGTGACAGTGGGTCTCTCCTGTCCCTCTAGCCCTGTAGATTGACAGGTGAGAGTGACCAGTAGAACCCTTAGAAATCCAACATGGAACTCTGGCCACACACACACACACACACACACACACACACACACACACACACACACACAGGCCACAGATAGAAACCTAATTCTGTCTTTTCTGTCTTTCCCCCTTTCAAAAACCGACCAATTACAGCCACTTCATTCTCCACCTCCCTCCCTCCCTGTCGCGCCGTCCCTCTTTTCCTAACAAGTCATCTCGTTAACGTCAGAACACCTCTCTCTCTCTCTCTCTCAGCTCAGGCTTTTGGAATAAGGGTGGTCATTCAGGCTTTTTCCTGAGAGAGAGAGTGAGAGAAGGAGACGAGACCAAAAAGTGAGCGAGAGAAAGAAAGAATGAATTCAGATAGAGGGAGGGAGGGAAAAAGGGGGCGGCAGAGGAAAAGACAGAATACGTAATAATAGACCGACAAGTGACTGAGATTACTGCCCTGGTTGCAGTGGGGGGACGTCATTACGTGGCGAGCAGGCTGTCAGGATGAATGAGGAGTGAGGGTGGTATTTAGTGATGCACCAGTGGCAGATTGTTGAGGCGAGTGTGTGGGATGACTAAATATCTACTGTTGCCACGGAAGCATCCACGTGTGTGTGTGTGTGTGTGTGTGTGTGTGTGTGTGTTGAGTAATTTTCTGCCATTGGATAGTCTGAATTATTCAGAGGCTTCGTGCTTTGAAGCAATAATAAATCCACGTCTGCGTGTGAACTATCTTCTCCCTCGGCTGAGGAAAATGCGCTACAAAAGTTCTACAAGACGCACGCTATTTATTGTAAGCGTTCCCATACACCAGCAACAACAACAAAAAAATGCAAAGGAAAAGTTCACGACGAGACACACGAACGTCAGATGTGTGTGCGACGGGGTGGAGAGGACTAGCGTGGCTCTGTAAGTTAGGACTGAGTTGATGTGTTAATTGATGCGGTCACTAACGGGCTGTTGTAGATTGCAGGGAACTAATGACGAGCGGCGCTTCATAACAGAACACGGCTTCGGTTTGCAGAGCTGGAAGCAGCACACGGGTCACACGGTTGTTGTGTTTGGACTTCACAATATCACAGGGAGAAGTGGAGAGAGAGGAGTTTGTTTGGGGTCTGGAGTGGTGTGTGTGTGTGTGTGTGTGTGTGTGTCAGTGAATGAAGGTGTTAGAGTGACGTTAACGCTCTTTGTCTGACAGGACACACTGTCAGCACTCAACCCTGACCCCTGACCTCTAACCCCTGACCTTTACAGAGGGACCCTAGCCCAAGCATCATGGCTGTTTAGGTCTATTTCCTAAACACAAAGAGGAGATAGAAGAGAGAGGGTGACCTCATCATGGAGAGAGAGAGAGGAGCGAGTCTGTTCTGAACTCTCCGACTCGTTATTTCTTTACACTCTCTCTCTCTCTCTCTCTCTGCTCTCTCTCCCTCTCTCTCGTCCAGTGAACCAACTGATGGCGAGATAAGTAGCCATTGTCATCTGAAAGAGGTGTTGGAAAATGCATTTCTTTGCCACTCTCTCTCTCTTTGTCTTCCTCTCAGTTGAAGGAGGATGAAGAAGGATGACAAAAGACCATTTCATGCCCTCAGTCGACCCCCGATAGCCCTCTCCTCTCCTCCCCTCAACCCTGCCTCTCCCGCATCCTCCCTTTCTCCTCACCACTCTCACTTTCAACCTTTGTCCATCTCACGGCTCCTCTTTCTTTTCTTCTCTCTCTCTCTCTCTCTCTCTCTCTCTCTCTCCCTCCCCCTCTCTCTCTCACCTCAGCGTTCCCTCTCTCTCTCTCTCTCTCTCTGTCTCTGTCTCTGTCTCTGTCTCTCCCTCTCTCTCTCTCTCTCTCTCTCTCTCTCTCTCTCTCTCTCTCTCTCTCTCTCTCTCTCTCTCTCTGTCTCTGTCTCTCTCTCTCTCTCTCTGTCTCTCTCTCTGTCTCTCTCTCAGCTCTCTCTCTCTCTCTGTCTCTCTCTCTCTCTCTCTCTCTCTCTCTCTCTCTCTCTCTCTCTCTCTCTCTCTCTCTCTCTCTCTCTCTCTCTCTCTCTCTCTCTCTCCTCTCTCCTTCCCTCTCTCTCTCTCTCTCTCTCTCTCTCTCTCTCTGTCTCTCTCTCTCTCTCTGGGCAAGTGCTGTCACCTATTTTCTTCTTTACCTTTGTCTCTCTCCCTCCTCCTCTCTCTCTCACCTCAGCCTTCCCTCTCTCTTCGTTTCTCCCTTTCATGGCTTCTCTCTGTCACCTTTCTGGTACTGTACCTCTCTCTCTCCTTCCCTCTATATTTCACTCTCCTTCCCATTCTTCTCTCACCGCTCTTCTCACACCCTTTCACCCGACTCACTCTCCCTTTCTCTCTCTCCCTCTATTCACCTGCCACTCTCCTCTGCTGGGGGTCTGCCTTTTCCTGCACCCCCCACACACACACACACACAGACTTCTCTCCCCTGTGACACACTGATACAGACACCTGGCTTAAGCAGGACATCACTCACTCCATCTCTCTGCCCTGTACTGTCTGCTTTTGTTGTCCTCCTCTCAGTATTTACCGATCTATCCTGTCTTTCTCTCTCTTTCTTTCTTTCTTTCTTTCTTTCTTTCTTTCTTTCTTTCTTTCTTTCTTTCTTTCTTTCTTTCTTTCGTGTGTCTCTCTCTCTCTCGGTCTGACTGTCTATGTATCTCTCTGTTTCTCTCTCTCTCTCTCTTTGTCCCTATTTCCCCTCTGTCTCTCTTCTCCCCTGTCAATCAACAAGTCAGCAGTCAGTCTGTTCTGTTGGTGAGAACTTCTTATTCTCTCAGTTTGAAAGGAATGAATGATAATCAGTCAAACATCTGTCCCCGGAGAATAGAGAGAACGAGAAAGAGAGAGAACGAGAGGGAGAAACAGAGAGATACATAGACAGTCAGACCGAGAGAGAGAGAGAGACACAGAAATAAAGAAAGAAAGAAAGAGAGAGAGAGAGAGAGATGGAAGGAAAATGGAAAAGAGGCTGAGGGGAAAAGAGGGAGAATTGAGGGAGGGAAAGAGGGAGGAGGGAGGGAGAATCTATTTTTCTCTCTTTCTGTATATATATTTATCAAATCTCTCTACAGTACATTCTCTGTATGAGTAGTCTCTACTGAGTTCTCCTAAACAAAGGAGGGGAAAGAACAATATATTTAGACCCTTTCATAACTCATTAACATAATGATTTGGGCTTTGTACAATCTTTTCATGTATATTTAAACGTGTGTGTGTATGGGGGGGTACTGTGTTGTGTTTACCACCCTCCTGGGAATCACAGGTTTACAATCGAAGCGCTCTCACACACACACTCACACAATCACATATAGTACACACACACTCAATGGTCATGCCTCCTGTCTGTTGTTCCTCGATTCATATGGTTTTTATTTATTTCACATGGCTCCTATTGCAAATAAGAGTGTGTGCGCGCGTGTGCGTGTATCCGTGCTTGTGTGTGTGTGCGCGTGCGTGTGCACGTGTGTGTGTCTGTCAATCGGGCGTGTGTTACCTTTGGGACTGTGTAGTGGGCCCAGTGAGTAATGGAGCCCAGGTCCTTATCTGTCACCAGAGAGCCTCCCTGCCTCTCAGCCAGCTGTCAATCAAATTGGCTCTGGAGAGAAGAGTCAGCATCAAACACACACAGCGTGAGGGGGGGGTGGAGAGCAAGGGGGGAGGGTGGAGGAGAGTGATGGAGGAGGAGCGCGATGGAGGAGATAGATGGAGGAGGAGAGCGAGGGAGGATGAGAGCGATAGAGGAGGGGAAGAGGAGAGCGAGGGAAGAGGAGAGCGAGGGAAGAGGAGAGAGTAAAAGAGAGAGAGAGAAGACCAAGAGAAGGGAAACAGGGGTTTGTGAGAGAGAAAGGGATAGACAGGGAGTGAGGAGGGACATAGCGAGAAATGGGGGAGATGCAGAGAGAGAGAGCGAGAAAAGAGAGACTGGGAAAGAGGAATGCGAGAGAGGGAGAGAGAGAGCGAGGTAGAGTACAGGCAGGGAGGGTTTATGAAAAGGTTTTCTGTCTCTGTGCCCTCCAGGCAAGAGGAAAATGGAAGAGTAAAACACTTAACCTCCAATGAATTAGGTACCTAAAAATATATTTGAGCTTTTTTATATAAAGTAACTCTTTTGCTCTGATGGGGAAGAAAATCTAATGGGTTTGGTGCATGGTGGAGGTAGACACGCAGCTGCTACAACGCACAGACACACACATTCTGGCAAGCTATCGAGGCTGAAATTGGCATGACACACTTCAATATCCTGACAGGAGTGAATAGGTTCTTGGAGGTAGGAGCGAGGCTGTGTGTGTGTGTGGATATATATTCAGTCGTATATAGTCAGCCCAGCCTGCCTGTCCTACTTTCTTACAATACACTCTCTCTCCCTCCCTCCAACTGTTGATTTTACAGCGGGGCTCCTCAACCCCTGGGTCCTTCTGGGACCGCAACCTGACCACACTCTCCTAAGCCCTGTTCTATCCCACTTTCAACCTGACCACACTCTCCTAAGCCCTGTTCTATCCCACTTTCAACCTGACCACACTCTCCTAAGCCCTGTTCTACCCCACTTTCAACCTGACCACACTCTCCTAAGCCCTGTTCTACCCCACTTTCAACCTGACCACACTCTCCTAAGCCCTGTTCTACCCCACTTTCAACCTGACCACACTCTCCTAAGCCCTGTTCTACCCCACTTTCAACCTGACCACACTCTCCTAAGCCCTGTTCTACCCCACTTTCAACCTGACCACACTCTCCTAAGCCCTGTTCTACCCCACTTTCAACCTGACCACACTCTCCTAAGCCCTGTTCTATCCCACTTTCAACCTGACCACACTCTCCTAAGCCCTGTTCTACCCCACTTTCAACCTGACCACACTCTCCTAAGCCCTGTTCTACCCCACTTTCAACCTGACCACACTCTCCTAAGCCCTGTTCTACCCCACTTTCAACCTGACCACACTCTCCTAAGCCCTGTTCTACCCCACTTTCAACCTGACCACACTCTCCTAAGCCCTGTTCTATCCCACTTTCAACCTGACCACACTCTCCTAAGCCCTGTTCTACCCCACTTTCAACCTGACCACACTCTCCTAAGCCCTGTTCTACCCCACTTTCAACCTGACCACACTCTCCTAAGCCCTGTTCTATCCCACTTTCAACCTGACCACACTCTCCTAAGCCCTGTTCTACCCCACTTTCAACCTGACCACACTCTCCTAAGCCCTGTTCTACCCCCCACTTTTAAACTGCAGCTTCCCAAGTCCTCCCTAGTCCTTCTCCCCAAGCATCTTGAAGCGATTTGGGGCTCTCTCTCTGGCTGTCTCCCGCCCCCTCCTCACCCCTGGAGGCGAGGGAGGAGGGTTAAGGGCTTAGGAGAGTGTGGTCAGGTTGCGGTTCCAGAAGGACCCAGGGGTTGAGGAGCCCCGTGGTAAAATCAACAGTTAGAGGGAGGGAGGAACGAAAGAAAGGAAGAAAGAAAGGAGAGGAGAGAAGGAGAGGGTAACGTGGCTGGCTTTGTGCCTTGGGGTAGGAATGGAAGCTGGTCTGAAATCCAGACCCCACTATTAATAACTGTACCAGAAGCAGATATTGGTGTGGGGCCGTTGGAAAGATCTTGCACCTGGGGCCCACATACACTGACTATAGTCTTTTAGGTTCATAGTCTAGGGGCCCCACATATACTGTGGCCCTATAGAAACATAGTGTTGCCAAGGGTCAGAGACCTCTTTAGACACTGTGGTCTTTTAGCACTAAGGTTTCGGGGCCCCTCAGATTTCACGGCCCCTCAAAGTACAAAGTTTAGGCTTCGTACACACACCGGGGCCCTGAAAGTCATAGGTCAGGGACTGGGAAGCTCTATTCCTCATATATTGTAGTGAACAGTTTTTGACTCTTACCACCCACACCCCATTGAGTGCACTACGTTGAACCATACTGTGATGGCTCTGGTCAAAAGTAGTGCACTAAATGACTAGGAGGGTATCATTTTGAGACTGGCAGACTGTGTGGGCCTTGTGGAGGCCCTCTCTGTGACCCCTGTGTCCCAGGACAGGTGACCCAGACTATGATAGGTGAGGCAGGTCAGCCCCTATACTTCTCTACCTCTCCACCTCTCCATCCCTCCACCTCTCCTCTAGGGATGGGTACCGTTATTAGACTATTTGAAGTATTCGATTACATGAGAGAGGGAAGGCTTTGTCTGAAAGTAAATATAATGATCTATGTGACATGGCTACATAGCTTATAAGGACCCAGGCCGTTACTTTCAACATTTTTAATAAAACAATTGTTTTATGACAGTTTTGAGGAGTGCTCCCCATTTTTAAAATGTGTATTTATTTATTTTATAAAGATGTGCCGGTCGCCTGCATACATTTCACACCTGCAGCTGGTTGTTATTGTGTAGCAAGTGAAGTGGGAGATTTCTAATCAAATGGAGTTAGAGTGATGGATTTAAGTTGGCTAAATGACAAGGACGCTACAATGATCAACCAACACGTAGGCTCTTGTTTCCTATGAATGGAGTTGTTTTAGACAAGGATGCCTCAAAATAGCCTCAAGTAACCTCGCTACTTCAGCTAGCTGGCTAACATAGCTGGCTACTGTAGCTAGATAGCTTCTTTACAACGATGCAGTCAGGACAGGCACTACTAGATGATATAACAGATGGCAGCAACAAGTTTCACTAACTTGTGCAAGTCATTTTGGCTACTTTCTCTCCCTCCGTGCCACACACAGACTGTCACACACACTGGCCCCTGATCCCCTCTCGCCCCTACCCCACCATTCTGCTGAAACGAGCAGAGCGCAGCGCACTGGCTCTCTTGAGTCACGCAAGCATGTATTTTGTATTTTGACTATCCGGATATATCCTGATATTATGAAAGTATTTGAATCGTGAAATCATTTCAAATGCCCATCCCTACTCTCCACCCTTCCATCAGGGACATCTATGGTGTCTGCCCTCATTCCTCCCGAGCCTTCAGTCACCTAATTGAATTACTGAGTTGGTTTGAGAGAATGAGTTTAACCACACGCACACACACACACACACACACACACACACACACACTGAGTGAGAAATAAACACCAGCTGGAGCTCTAAAAGCCTAGTTGGAAAACACACACACAGGGTCACACACACACACACACACACACACACTGGGGGGGCCCTCCGGCTCTGGCCTGTCCAGAACCTGGGTTCTCCATCAGCCCACACCTCCTATAGACGTTCTTAATGAGGCCAATTTAGCCAGCTGCAAATCATTCCAACTTACACTGGACTACATACTGAGAGAGAGGAGGTGGAGAGAGAGGAGGTGTGAATAGGAGGGGGAGATTAAATCTATAATCGGCTTCCTATTTCGCAACAAAGCCTCCTTCACTCATGCTGCCAAACATACCCTCGTAAAACTGACTATCCTACCGATCCTTGACTTCGGCGATGTCATTTACAAAATAGCCTCCAACACTCTACTCAGCAAATTGGATGCAGTCTATCACAGTGCCATACGTTTTATCACCAAAGCCCCATATACTACTCACCACTGCGACCTGTATGCTCTCGTTGGCTGGTCCTCACTACATATCTGTCGTCAAACCCACTGGCTCCAGGTCATCTATAAATCTTTGCTAGGTAAAGCCCCGCCTTATCTCACTGGTCACCATAGCAACACCCACCCGTAGCACGAGCTCCAGCAGGTATATTTCACTGGTCATCCCCAAAGCCATCACTTACCTTGGCCACCTTTCCTTCCAGTTCTCTGCTGCCAATGGCTGGAACGAATTGCAAAAATCACTGAAGCTGGAGTCTTCCCTCACTAACTTTATGGAAGAGTGTAATGAAAGGGAGGGAGAGAGAGATTGAAGAGTGTAATGAGAGGGAGGGAGAGAGAGAGATGGAAGAGTGTAATGAGAGGGAGGGAGAGAGAGAGATGGAAGAGTGTAATGGGAGAGAGAGAGAGATGGAAGAGTGTAATGAGAGGGAGAGAGAGAGAGATGGAACAGTGTAATGAGAGGGAGAGAGAGAGAGATGGAACAGTGTAATGAGAGGGAGAGAGAGAGAGATGGAAGAGTGTAATGAGAGGGAGGGAGAGAGATGGAAGAGTGTAATGAGAGGGAGGGAAAGAGATGGAAGAGTGTAAAGAGAGACGGAGAGAGATGGAAGAGTGTAAAGAGAGAGGGAAGAGAGATGGAAGAGTGTAAAGAGAGAGGAAGAGAGAGATGGAAGAGTGTAATGAAAGGGAGGGAGAGAGAGAGGGAGAGAGATTGAAGAGTGTAATGAGAGGGAGAGAGAGAGAGATGGAAGAGTGTAATGAGAGGGAGGGGAGAGAGATGGAAGAGTGTAATGAGAGGGAGGGAGAGAGATGGAAGAGTGTAATGAGAGGGAGATGGAAGAGTGTAATGAGAGAGAGATGGAAGAGTGTAATGAGAGAGAGATGGAAGAGTGGAAGAGTGGAATGAGAGGGAGGGAGAGAGAGAGAGATGGAAGAGTGTAATGGGAGGGAGGGAGAGAGATGGAAGAGTGTAATGAGAGGGAGAGAGAGAGAGATGGAAGAGTGTAATGAGAGGGAGGGAGAGAGATGGAAGAGTGTAATGAGAGGGAGGGAGAGAGATGGAAGAGTGTAATGAGAGGGAGGGAGAGAGAGATGGAAGAGTGTAATGAGAGGGAGAGAGAGAGAGAGAGGGAGGGAAGAGTGTAATGAGAGGGAGGGAGAGAGAGATGGAAGAGTGTAATGAGAGGGAGGGAGAGAGAGAGTGGAAGAGTGTAATGAGAGGGAGGGAGAGAGAGATGGAAGAGTGTAATGAGAGGGAGGGAGAGATGGAAGATGGAAGAGTGTAATGAGAGGGAGAGAGAGATGGATGGAAGAGTGTAAAGAGATGAGAGGGAGGGAGAGAGATGGAAGGAGAGTGTAAAGAGAGGGAGGGAGAGAGATGGAAGAGTGTAAAGAGAGAGAGAGAAATGGAAGAGTGTAAAGAGAGGGAGGGAGGGAGGGAGAGTGTAAAGAGAGGGAGGGGGAGAGAGAGATGGAAGAGTGTAAAGAGAGGGAGGGAGAGAGATGGAAGAGTGTAAAGAGAGAGAGATGGAAGGAAGTGTAAAGAGAGGGAGGGAGGGAGGGGAGAGTGTAAAGAGAGGGAGGATGGAAGAGAGAGAGAGATGGAAGAGTGTAAAGAGAGGGAGGGAGGGAGAGATGGAAGAGTGTAATGAGAGGGAGGGAGAGAGAGTTGGAAGAGTGTAATGAGAGGAAGGGAGAGAGAGTGGAAGAGAGAGGGAGGGAGAGAGAGAGATGGAAGAGTGTAATGAGAGGGAGGGAGAGAGATGGAAGAGTGTAATGAGAGGGAGGGAGGGAGAGAGAGAGGAAGAGTGGAAGATGGAAGAGTGTAATGAGAGGGAGGGAGAGAGAGATGGAAGAGTGTAAAGAGAGGGAGGGAGGGAGAGAGAGAGGAAGAGTGTAAAGAGAGGGAGGGAGAGAGATGGAAGAGAAAGAGAGAGAGAGATGGAAGAGTGTAAAGAGAGAGAGAGAGATGGATGGAAGAGTGTAATGAGAGGGAGGGAGGGAGAGAGAGATGGAAGAGTGTAAAGGCAGGGAGGGAGGGAGATGGAAGAGTGTAAAGAGGGAGAGAGGGAGGGAGAGAGAGATGGAAGAGTGTAATGAGAGGGAAGGGAGAGTGTAATGAGAGAGTGTAAAGAGAGGGAGGGAGAGAGAGAGATGGAAGAGTGTAATGAGAGGGAGGGAGAGAGATGGAAGAGTGTAAAGAGAGGGAGAAATGGAAGACTGTAAAGAGAGATGGAAGACTGTAAAGAGAGGGAGAGATGGAAGACTGTAAAGAGAGATGGAAGACTGTAAAGAGAGGGAGGAAGAGAGAGAGAGATGGAAGAGTGTAAAGAGAGGGAGGGAGGGAGGGAGAGAGAGATGGAAGAGTGTAAAGGGAGGGAGGGAGGGAGGGAGAGAGAGAGATGGAAGGGTGTAAAGAAGGATCTGGCTGTGTGTTCTTTAAAGGCCAAGTCATCAGCGTGCCTGCATCCCATGTCTCTGTGGTTAGTCCCACGGTTGCGGGGTGTGTGATGTGACACCAGCTCTGCGGCAATCCAGACTGCCTCCGGACAGATGGAAGGGAGGGTGTGTGTGTAGTGATCTGTGTGTGTGTGTGTGTGTGCTGATGAAGGATGCTGTGCACTGCAGTGACAAGGACACTCTTACCTTCAGAGTCCCATGACGCCGGCTAACTATTCAAACACAAACTCAGCCCTACCTGCCTCTCTCTCGCTCTCTCTCCCTCTCCTCCCTCCCTCTCCCTCTCCTCCCTCTCTCTCTCTCTCTCCCTCTCCTCCCTCTTTCTGTCTCTCCTCTCTCTCTCCCTCTCTTTCTCTCTCCCTCTCTCTCGCTCCCTCTCCTCCCTCTTTCTCTCCCTCTCCTCTCTCTTTCTCTCCCTCTCCTCTCTCTCGCTCTCCCTCTCCTCCCTCCCTCTCCTCCCTCTCTCTCCTCCCTCTCCTCCCTCTCTCTCGCTCCCTCTCCTCCCTCTCTCTCTCTCCCTCTCCTCCCTCTTTCTCTCTCTCTCCTCTCTCTCTCCCTCTCTCTCTCCCTCTCCTCCCTCTTTCTCTCCTCTCTCTCTCTCCCTCTCTCTCCTCTCTCTCTCTCCCTCTCTCTCCCTCTCTCTCTCTCTCTCTCTCTCCCCCTCTCTCTCTCCCTCTCCTCCCTCTCTCTCCCTCTCCTCCCTCTCTCTCTCTCCCTCTCTCCCCCTCTCTCTCTCCCTCTCCTCCCTCTCTCTCCCCCTCTCCTCCCTCTCTCTCCCTCTCCTCCCTCTCTCTCCCCCTCTCTCTCTCCCTCTCCTCCCTCTCTCTCCCCTCTCCTCCCTCTCTCTCTCTCTCTCTCTCTCTCCCCCTCTCTCTCTCCCTCTCCTCCCTCTCTCTCCCTCTCCTCCCTCTCTCTGTGTCAGGAGCAACCATATGGAAACTATTATTCCTGTCGTTCTCTCTCACCACAGACATTCCAGCACTCTTTACAACAACCTTGTGTTGCTCTTCTGTTAGTAACTATTTCTCCTTCTCCAGCTCCCTCTCTCCTTTCTGGCCATCTCTCTCTCTTCCTCCCTCTCTTACTCCTTCTCTCCGGCCATCTCTCTCTTACTCCTTCTCTCTGGCCACCTCTCTCTTACTCCTTCTCTCTGTCCACCTCTCTCTTCCTCATTCTCTCCGGCCACCTCTCTCTTACTCCCTCTCCTTCCCTACTGCTCCCTCTCTCTTTCCCTACTGCTCCCTCTCTCCTTCCCTACTGCTCCCTTTCTCCTTCCTTACTGCTCCCCTTCACCTTCTCTACTGCTCCCTCTCTCCTTCCCTATTGCTCCCTCTCTCCTTCCCTACTGCTCCCTCTCTCCTTCCCTATTGCTCCCTCTCTCCTTTCCTACTGCTCCCTCTCTCCTTCCCTACTGCTCCATCTCTCTTTCCCTATTGCTCCATCTCTCCTTCCCTACTGCTCCATCTCTCCTTCCCTATTGCTCCCTCTCTCCTTCCCTACTGCTCCCCCTCTCCTTCCCTATTGTTCCCTCTCTCCTTTTCTACTGCTCCATCTCTCCTTCCCTATTGCTCCCTCTCTCCTTCCCTACTGCTCACTCTCTCCTTCTTTCTGGCCATCTCTCTCTCTTCCTCCCTCTCTTACTCCTTCTCTCCGGCCATCTCTCTCTTACTCCTTCTCTCTGGCCACCTCTCTCTTACTCCTTCTCTCTGTCCACCTCTCTCTTCCTCATTCTCTCCGGCCACCTCTCTCTTACTCCCTCTCCTTCCCTACTGCTCCCTCTCTCTTTCCCTACTGCTCCCTCTCTCCTTCCCTACTGCTCCCTTTCTCCTTCCTTACTGCTCCCCTTCACCTTCTCTACTGCTCCCTCTCTCCTTCCCTACTGCTCCATCTCTCCTTCCCTATTGCTCCCTCTCTCCTTCCCTACTGATCCCTCTCTCCTTCCCTATTGCTCCCTCTCTCCTTCCCTACTGCTCCATCTCTCCTTCCCTATTGCTCCCTCTCTCCTTCCCTACTGCTCCATCTCTCCTTCCCTATTGCTCCATCTCTCCTTCCCTACTGCTCCATCTCTCCTTCCCTATTGCTCCCTCTCTCCTTCCCTACTGCTCCCCCTCTCCTTCCCTATTGCTCCCTCTCTCCTTCCCTACTGCTCCATCTCTCCTTCCCTATTGCTCCCTCTCTCCTTCCCTACTGCTCCATCTCTCCTTCCCTATTGCTCCCTCTCTCCTTCCCTATTGCTCCCTCTCTCCTTCCCTATTGCTCCATCTCTCCTTTCCTACTGCTCCATCTCTCCTTCCCTACTGCTCCATCTCTCCTTCCCTATTGCTCCCTCTCTCCTTCCCTATTGCTCCCTCTCTCCTTCCCTATTGCTCCATCTCTCCTTCCCTATTGCTCCCTCTCCTTCCCTCTCCCTTCCTTCCCTATTGCTCCCTCTCCTTCCCTATTGCTCCTCTCTCCTTCCCTATTGCTCCCTCTCTCCTTCCCTACTGCTCCCTCTCTCCTTCCCTATTGCTCCCTCTCTCCTTCCCTATTGCTCCCTCTCTCCTTCCCTATTGCTCCCTCTCTCCTTCCCTACTGCTCCATCTCTCCTTCCCTATTGCTCCATCTCTCCTTCCCTATTGCTCCATCTCTCCTTCTCTATTGCTCCCTCTCTCCTTCCTTCCCATCTCTTCCCTATTGCTCCCTCTCTCCTTCCCTACTGCTCCCTCTCTCCTTCCTTCCCTACTGCTCCCTCTCTCCTTCCCTACTGCTCCCTCTCTCCTTCCTTCCCTACTGCTCCCTCTCTCCTTCCCTACTGCTCCCTCTCTCCTTCCCTACTGCTCCCTCTCTCCTTCCCTACTGCTCCCTCTCTCCTTCCCTACTGCTCCCTCTCTCCTTCCCTACTGCTCCCTCTCGCCAATGTTTTTGCTCTCTTTCTCACTCTGTCCCTCCATTCCATGTCCTTGCCATCTCTCTTTCTCACTGTCTTTCACCACCCATCACTTGCTTTTTCTTCTCACCCCGATGTGGAGATATCTAGGCCACGCCTCCGGTTCCCTACACAGTGCACTACTTTTGACCAGGGCCCTATGATCGAAAGTATAGAGAATAGGGTGCCACTTGGGACACAGTCAAAGTATGATCAGTGACTTTCTCTCATCTGAAAACTCTCTCTCTGTCTCCTCTCAGTCAAAGAACTTCTCTGTGCTATAGAAATGCTCTTGAGATCCAGGTAACTGCCAAAATAAAGGAAACCCCCAACATCAAGCGTCTTAAGAGGGTGTTGGACCCCCACGAGTTTAATAACTTAAAAACACGGCTCCAAAACCATAACAGTAATCAAAACAAAGTGGGTACGAGGACCCGTCGCGCACCAATACAAAACAACACGCCCGAACAAGGAGAGGCATCGACTTCGGTCAGAAGTCGTGACAATTTATCTGTCCTATCCCTACTCAAAGCTCTGATGAAGGTTGATTCATGATGAAAACGTAAGCCTATTGTTTTGTCTTGTCCCTTCAATAAATCTACGGGACGAACCCGGCAACAGACTGCTCCGTATTCTTCATTCTCCTGGATAGTCACTGGCTGAAGTGTCCTGGGGTAAGGAATGTTTTGGGTATTTTCAAGTCCCCGGCCTAGCACCTGATCCCCCCCAGGCTGAAGCTCATTTGGGTATACCTTTTCTCCATGGATGTACTAACTTTGTCTCCTGAATGCGGTTTGCATTGATAATACGTACAGACGTGTGGACCGTTTTTGACACTTTAAAATGAGTGTCTGAGTTCAGGATGAAAGCAAATGAATGCACCTCTAGTTCGTCGCATGGGGACCACTTCTCTAAGCACAAACAGACACACTGTGGTTCCTGTAGTAGACAGCCGAGAGACGAGTGCCAGGTGTCGGCTCCGACCAGTGTGTGTCTGCATCCTTGTGTGTGTAACAGCGTGTGCACATTAGGGCCTGTCTGTGTGTCTACCATGAGATTAACCCAGACAGGTTTATGCATGGGTTCCATAAATCTACCAGAGTCCCGGTTTATTATTCAATAATGGGAAGGTACTTTGGGATTCTTAGTAACACATATGGTTGTGTTTAGTTTAATTGGACAAATCATAGAGATCTATTGGCGTGATGTAAGTCTCTCTTTTCTTTTTATCTGGCTTGTCTGTGGGGGGATTTTAGGGCTTTCTCTCATGGGCTCAGACTCAAAGGCTCAATTCTCTCTCTCTCCTCTCTCCTCTCTCTCCTCTCTCTCTCCTCTCTCTCCTCTCTCTCTCCTCTCTCTCCTCTCTCTCTCCTCGCTCTGTCTCTCTCCTCTCTCTGTCTCTCTCCTCTCTCTGTCTCTCTCCTCTCTCTCCTCTCTCTCTCTCTCTGTCTCTCTCTCTCTCTCTCTCTCTCTCTCTCTCTGTCTCTCTCCTCTCTCTGTCTCTCTCTCTCTCTCCTCTCTCTCTCTCTCCTCTCTCTCTCTCCTCTCTCTCTCTCCTCTCTCTCCTCTCTCTCCTCTGTCTCTCTCTGTCTCTCTGTCTCTCTCTCTCTCTCTCTCCTCTCTCTCTCTCTCTCTCTCTCTGTCTCTCTCCTCTCTCTGTCTCTCTCCTCTCTCTGTCTCTCTCCTCTCTCTGTCTCTCTCCTCTCTCTGTCTCTCTCCTCTCTCTGTCTCTCTCACACACAGGGATAGAGACACACACACACACACACACACATCCCTGTTGTCTTGCTGGCTGCACCTGTGTGCCCGGCTTTGGTTCGGACACGGCTCGAGTTGCTGCTGAGGAATCCGGGATATGCGGGGTGCAGAATACGCTATCTAACCAGCCACAGTCAGGTACATACACACTGCAGAGACGTGAGGGGGGGCAGGGGTCAGGAGAGGAGGGAGACGAGTGTCAGAGAAACTAACACACCAGTCTTTTCTCTGGCCTTGAAGGTCGAGGCAGGGCAGTGACCAGGGTTGAGAAAATGATGTTTCTTCCCTCATGAAAGACCCCGGAGAAGAAAGGAGAGGAAAGTTCTCCTCCACCCACTCCACCCACTCCACCCTCCATCACCTCTGGCCCCTCTATCCCCCGCTCCCTGTTGCAAAGTGTGGACACATGAATGGCACTATTGTCTGCCGGGGAGAGCGAGGGGGATAGAGAGAGGGAGATGTGGTCTGACAAAAGGGAGAGAGG